>NW_010401215.1:18446-29139 GCF_000710305.1 Buceros rhinoceros silvestris
CCTAAAACTTTCTCAACAGATAACACCTTACTGTTTTAACTAATAGTCAGCCACAAGCTCAAATAAACCAAAGCAAAGCTTGTATCTAGAAAGATTGTTTTGGTATAAGTGGCTTATTTGATTCAGCTTCCTTTGATTTGTTCATACAGGAAAAAATTATGAAATACGTGAACATCTCTCATCAATCTTATATTCTACAGATCCTTCTGGATGGGCTTACTAGCACATCCCTGAAGAGACAGCAGGTATATGTGGGAGTGGAGTATGTCTGAGATTGTAGCTGATGACCTGTTGTCAGATGTTTTTCAGAAGCAAAGTTCAGCAACCCTTCTGATGTGGCAGTCTCTTAGCACAGGAAATTTAAAAATATTTTTTTATTAGAGAATATAAAGAATGTAATGAAAATAGTATTTTAAAACATTTTTTCCCCTCCGCCTCCTCTTAGGTTTCTGCTACTTGTTTACAACTTGGAAGAAAAAGAACTAGATTCTTTCACCCTGTGAAAGGTTTAACCCAGGTTAAAGCAGCAGCTTAGGATTTTTTTTTAAATAATAACCAGCAAACAAAGCTAAATCCTTTTGCAAAATAACAAATTTAATCAGACAGGCAGCTTTGCACCAGCTTCCGCCAATCTACTGCCCAGTGCAGAGGCACACGAACCTAGCGAGCCACAGCTGGTCTCCAGGGAGATTGGCAGTGCTCCAGCCCAAGCCTGCCCAGCAGATAAAGGTTCCAGCCTTTAGGGAACATGAAGCAAAGTGTGTGACTGTCCCACTGGTACTCAACGTTGGGAAACTATTACAGGAATGCATAGTTCAACAAGCCTCTACACACAAGCCTCTGTTTTTTTCCCTTGAGATAAGATTTCGTGTTATGAATTCTCAGGGCTTCCCCTGTTTTGCTGGGCAGAGCAATCCTAGCTTAACCCAGCAAATGATGAAAAGGGGCACATAATATGGGACACAGGCAGGCCTTGTCACTGGAGGTACCCACAAGCCACCTGGCAGTACATTAGGGAAGAGTTTTATAAAGGAGTGAGCTATCACCTTTGGCACAGCTATCCATGCAGAAAGCGAAGAGTAGCTCCTGTAGTCGCATCCATGCTAAGTTCAGGCTACCTGAGCTGGGGCCTAACAACAGTACAGCTGTAGCAGCTCAGAGCTCAGTGCAGGCTGAAAAACCTGCCCAGTACCTTGGAGGGGGGTGTGTGTGTGCGCTTGCTCATGGCCATACCATGAACTCCATGGCTGTGGTTATCAGCACACACGCAAGATAGTTTGAGGCTAGTACGAGCTTGCCTGTGTGACCCACCAACCGGCTTCCGATTACAATGTCACTGTATGCTTAGCCTCTACACCCCCTCCTGCGCTGGCTCCTTTGACGGACCACTAAACACATAGAACACATTTTTGAAAGAAAGGAACAAGACCCCTTCCACTCAGAGGCTAATGGAGAAAAGCCTTGTTCAAATACAAGTGCATGAAAGGCTCCAAAGTAATTTTCTTGAAAATGGCTGGGAATAATTTTTTCTTTGCCTCAGAGCTTTTTCATGCTTTTTTTTTTTTAAATGTAAATACTTTCAACAATGGCTAATTGTCAGAAAAATGTAAGCTATTTCTTCGTGGGATTCTTGTCTGCCCATTTCTACATTCCAAACTTTTGTCTTTATAGCTGAGGTCTTGACTAAATTATATAGCTCAAGGTTGAGCTCAGCTAGGTACTACCTCTCCAGAACTAGCCTGTTGGGACTGAGAATTATTCTTGTTAAAAGCTTGAAATAAAATAATCTGTTCCAAATGACTTATTCTTGTCTCTGGCAACTAACTGTGTATATATGCCTAAGTTACATTAATGTGGAAGTAATAGATCACAGAGAGTTTGTGGTGTTGTATACGTTACTTACGCATTAATCCTATGGCCATGACATCATTGCCCTTGTTCTGGGCTCCAGCAATGGCATAGCCAAAAAGAATAACTGAGAACACAATGCATTGTGTCTTTCCGCTGCTAGGGTTGACAATTGACTTTGTGAGTCATGCTCAGCATGCAGGGGTGATACATCCAGTCATTAGTGTTACTAATTCCCTGGTTTGAGAAGGGAATATTGCTCACTAAGAAAACAGGGAAGGGGTGAAAAAGCATTGGAACTTGTCACAAACTCATTAGCATCTCTTAGCCTTTCTAAGTTCATGTGTCTGCGGAACTGACGTAACGGTAGGATCTTAAATGGTTATAAAACAGAGCATTGTCTTGAGGCTTATCTAGGACAACTATTATTTTTTGGTGAATCCTGCTGAGATGTTCAGGCTGACTGCAAGACACAAAGAACTAAATTGGTCACTATGTTTTCCTTTATGTTTCGTTGGACTGCCAGCAAGGAGCCCAGAGGGATGGAGAGCTAGATTGCTCTGCTGGCCTCAGCTGGAGAGAAAATAAGCTGAAAAACCTAGAGGCAGGCCTAATATCTACACAATCTGATTTATATGTGAGCATCTGTGGGAGGATTTGTGTAATACATATAATAAAAATGAGGATAATATGGATTTCAGAAAGTGTGAAAAGCTGGGACTAATTGTGCCCATAGTAGGTGACCACCCGTAGCTGCATGTAATCATTTAGTCTTGGTAGGTAAAAACACAGCAAACAAGAGGGCCAGAAAATTCTGTTTAAGAAGTTGTCTTAAGCCAGGATATGCTGAGGGTTAGAAGTGGCTAGCAGGAGCTGCAGGTGACAGGGGTTGCTTAGCTGGAGCCACTAAGAGAAGTCACTAACCGAGTTAGAATGGCTACAAGAACCAGCCAGAGGGACTGGTCAGGGTTTCCCACCTCAGCTCAGCTCCAGCTCTGAAGAAGCCTTTGCTACCCAGAAAGCAAGTGGCAGTACCCCTGTACTGTCAGCTGTGAGTGGAGCATTTCTAGAGCAGGGGGAAACAATGTTCTGCTGTAGTAGTTGCATCAGCAAACCATGAGAGAAGACTTTGGCATGTATTACTGGGGAAATCGGTGGATGCCTGTAAAATAACATAAAATAATGTTCCTTTGCCCTTTTCATCTTTATCTCCAAAACAGTGCTGTTCTGCTAAGCCGTTTATGATTCACGAGCAAAGAAGCAGAGCTCTCTGAACACTCAATTGATTTCATTATCTCAGGTTGGGAGTGGGAACACAAAATTCTGTTTATTAGTGATGCTTAGGAATTGAACTGCCCTTGCAGCTGTCAATCAGTCTGGTAGAAAGGATATGTTTATTGCTTCCTTCATTTTTTATCTTTCTCAAATACTTGAGGCAGGAGTGAGGAAAGTGGCTTAGTGCTTTTGTTTGAGTACTTTGCAGACTTGGTGAATCTCTAGGGAAATTCTGCATAAGGAGGCATTGGGAGGTTGGCACCACAAAACTGGGATTTCAGTTTATATGCAAGAAAAAGATAGCTAAAGCCTAGGAGTTTTTTACCCCTCTGCTACGCAGAGCCTGAATTCTTGACTGTTTCTGAGACACGCTTACCATGTGTGGTTGCAATATGCAAAGGTGTGTAGGAATCAGATATAAAATAACTCATTTGAGTGGTAGCACAATTCTAAATGCAACAGCCTGGACTTCAAGGTAAGTCAAACATGCCCAGGCAAGATCCTGGGTAAATATCCAACAAGTGAAGCTCATGCCAGCACTGATGTACTCTGTTTCGGTACCTGTGCTAGCTAGAGGAATGCTACGTAGGTGTGCCCCCACACTGTCATGTCTCTGAAGGATGGTGTCAAGGTGTTCCAAGTTTCACCTAGGAGGACTAGGAGAGGAAAGAAGTGCCTTTGGTTATGTCCCCACTGTACGTGAGGCCAGAGGTACACTGTGGTCATGCCATCAGCATTATCCAGAGCCAGTGGGAAGGCTTATTACAGCCAGCCCACAGCCATCTGTGAAAAATCTTCTATTCTGATGGCCATTCTGGAGACTGCACTTTCAGAGCCATATAAACAGTGTAAGGAGTATGAAAATGTTTCTTACAGTTTGCATCTTTTGGACTCTAAGTCTGCTTTTAACTCTTAAGATGGTGAGAACAGCCTGGAATGATCTCTACCATACCAGATGGCTCTCAAGCCTGACAGAGACTCTTTAAGGAGTAGTCAGGTTGGAGAAGGGAGAAGAGGGAATGCAGCTATAGACTGACCTGAGGCTGCCCATACATACAGGGTCAGCTGCAGGGAGGGAAAGGATTATACGGGGAGGTAGGTTCAGATCTTATGATACTCATTTGCTAGCACAGGACTGAGAAGAGGCTGTTGCCAACCGAAGAACAGCAGACGACATCTTTGGCTGTTCTGCCATCCATTCCCCACATTATTTCTAAATGGACTCTAGGACTGTCTGCTCCTATGGAAGCTGACTCCTGTGTTGCAGGGAGGAGCAACGTTGAGAAGCTCCATTCTGTCTACAAAGAATTCCCTTGCCAGGGCAAGAATCTTCCCTGGAATAAAAATTGCTAGAGCTGCCCTATTTGCATAGTAAATGACACCATGGAAGGGACAAGCCAGATACACTCCAAGAGTTTCAGACTCCTTTCAGAGACTGCGTCAACGACAGGAGTAAGAGAAGGCTGTAGGGCATCTTGAGCTGCCATGGTACTGGTGCTCCAGTCAAGGCTGACCAGGGTTCAGGGTAAGCAGACAGCATTCCTATCGCTGATGCTTCCCTGCTCCACCTCACCCTGCCCCAGGGCTGGATGCAGTCTTGTGTCCAGCCCACTCTTCCACTCCCATGTTATTCATATGAACTGGAATCTGTTCCCATGCTATTCCATTCACATGGACTCGATCTATTCCCATGCTCCTCTGTTGCTGCTGGAGGAAACTGTTTCCTTAAGTCTTGCCCAAATCGCCACCATCACGTGCCCTTTAACCTTGGTGCTTTTCTTGAATCCCCTTAAATCCCCTTAAATCCCCTTGGATCCCCTACAGCATCTTCGACTTTCTGAATTCCCTCTTCAGAATGGTGTGTTCTGCTTATTTCTCACAAAGGGGAAGGCTCCATGCATAAGATGCTGCAGAAAGCCTTTGCCCGCACCCAAAGTGTTGTTTTTCAGAGTGATGCACACCCTGCTCTGCTATTACTTAATAAAAAGTGAAGTCATTGCTTTCCTCCCCTTCAAGCTGCTCCACCCTCAATCAGGAGGTCTGCTTCTCCACCCTTTGGCAAAACAGCTGTTTGGGGGTGGAGGTGAGTTTAGGGGTGGTGTTGACCAGCCTCTCATCTGGGAAAAAAAAAAAAAAGGAAAGTAAAAGAAAAGAAAAAGAAAAGGAAAGGAAAAGAAAAAGAAAAGGAAAGGGAAAGAAAAAGAAAAGGAAAGGGAAAGAAAAAGAAAAGGAAAGGGAAAGAAAAAGAAAAGGAAAGGGAAAGAAAAAGAAAAGGAAAGGGAAAGGAAAGGGAAAGGAAAGGAAAGGAAAGGAAAGGAAAGGAAAGGAAAGGAAAGGAAAGGAAAGGAAAGGAAAGGAAAGGAAAGGAAAGGAAAGGAAAGGTCCAGTTCTGTCAAAAGGGCTGCTTTAGAGCTGGGAACAGCCCTGACAGCCTTCCCCCTTCAGTGATTGTCCGTATTTCATGCAAGCAAAATGAATTCATGCCAGTCTCTGGGTCTAGTTTACGATACAAGGAAGAATGTGAGCGCAGCACACCACTTGGCTGTTCTTTACCTACCTTTTTCTTCATGCTGGAGGGAAGATTTCAATGAAACACCCACCCTCCTACTTTGGCAGGTAGAAAGAGGCAGAAAAGGTGGTATGTATAAGTGGTGTGATGTGGAGCTAGGTTCTCTGCTCCACTCAGAGTTTGCTCACAAGTGGTGGAAAGGAAGAGAGCCTCTAGAAGTTGGCTGCAGCTGCATCATTTTGCCTTACTGCTATCAGCGTGAGTGCAAGTAGCCCAGAAGCTGCCCTAAACATATGCCGGTATCCGACTGTCCCTTAGGGATTGTCTACCAATGTGCCTGGAACACAATGCTGTCCAGCCACTCTTCCTTCCCACCCTTGACATGCCCTTTCTGGCATGCTGGTGACTATTCTAGCTGGCTGCTCACTGGAGACTTTACTGCTTCCGAGACCCCACAGGGAGAGGAGGGAGGCCTGGATTGCATTTTCCATCCTTGGAGCGAAGAGTGTTGACAATTGGGGCCACAACATCATGGGTAAGGCTTTTGGGGAATGCATTCGCGTCAAGAGGAGTTACGTTCCTCCAGAACCTCTGCGTTTAAAAAGGGAAGTCTGCAAATGTCAGAAAAGAAATTGTGTCATGCAAGGAAGCACAAAAAATGCACAGGAAACTTGTCACAGTAGGGGAGTCAAACTTTTCAACTGGTTCATGCAGAGGGTGACAACTGGTAGGCACCGCTCCTATAAAAAGGACAAACAGATGGTGAGGTAGAAAGTGCAAAAATATGAGGTCTGGCAAGCAAGGAGGCAGCTGTTAGGTCCTCTGGTCAGGGTGGCCAGCTGTCCTGGCTTTGAGGGACTGTACCTTCACCTGCCTTACAGCAAATGTAGTTTTCTTCCAGCTTTGTTGGGACTGACTGAGGAGCTCTCTGCTATCTCCTGCTTCAGCCAGTTCATGGCTTCCGTTCCATCACATTACAGCAATTTATATGCCAACCTCTGTTTTTCCTGCTTCTCAACTGTTTCCTGGCTGAAGCAGACATTAGCTTTGCTGTGCTAACTCAGATGTTTTATGATTATTCACTCCAAAATAATCAACTCAAAAAGAAAACGGTAAACAGAGAAACTCGGATTCCCACTAATTTTTCTATTTGTTTATATGGACATAGCACCCCACTGAAATACTACCCAGGTACTACACAAAAATGGAACAAAAAGATAGTTTGTCTCCCAGAGGGACAATGATTTTCATATTAGATGAGACAGAGTGCAAAGAAGTAATGAGCTAACACTAGTTAATGCCAATGGTCTGGGAATTCAGCTTTGCCATTGTTACAGAGCTGCTCAAATTCCTGGGTCTGAGAAACCATATTTTTGGGAAGGTTCAGTGGAAATGGTTTCAGGACTGTACCAAAGTCCTCCCAGAATTCCAGTTTTCTTAGTCTCAGCCTCAAAGGAATTTACAGCTGGCTCAGGCAAAGCTGGAAGTCCCCACAGGAAGGATTTTGTTGATACTCAGACTTCAGAGGACACTGAGCCTCTCTGTGAAGGGCAACACATGTATCTGGGCATGTCCACAGCACCACACCCGCTACTCCTCCAAAGCAGATAGAGTTTCAAGGATTCACATGACTGTGTCCATCTGCCCAGGGATTATTAGGAAAACCTGTGGATGGTGTGTGTATCTGTAAGCTTCCCCCATCCATTCCTGCAGTTTGGACAGGACTTATCTCTGTCTGAAAGTGAAACAAGCTGCCAACACTGCTGTTAAAAATGAAGGGGACCTTCAGCAATAAAGAGTTCCCAGGAACCTGTGGCAAGCCAGAGACAACATGAGATGGCCCCTGTGCACCCACACGTGCTCTGCTCATGCTGGAAGAGTAAAGAAGAGCAGAGTGCTACGGGCAGCCTTGTCCAAGGTATCCTAGTCAGTTTTTTATTTCCCGTCCAACACAAAACCAGGCTTGTCTTCCAACTAATAACATAAACCTGCCCTCTGTCAGCCCAAGGAATAGTACTCTCCTGTCCTTGAGGGACAAAATAGCTACCTTTTTCTCCTCCTAAATAGCTTCCCAGGATTCCTCTCCTGACTCAAAGCCTTCTTAAATCTATCAACTGAAAATAATGTTACTGATCTGATTCTGAGGCCCTGGACTTTGTTTTCTTACAGAGCAGGGCCAGCACCTCTTCCAGAGCCCTTAAAGGTCCATATGCCCTTTTACTGTTCCAGTCCCACACGTTCATTACACTGAGCATACACTGCAGAGCATCCTCCTCACACACAGATTTTTGTGTGGAGAGGAGGGGAGATCAGGAGAGGGAATCCACAAGAAATTTTGGGAAGAAAAGGAGTCACCTGTTGCTCATGTTTTTGTTTAGTTTGGGAAACTGGTTGAAATAGGAAGAGTCATCATAAACCTTTTACCTTCCTTTCATATTGTGTGGCATCTCTGGACACTGGATTCATCACAGACTCTATAGCAAATTTTGTGAAAGATAAAGCATTGACATCAAATCATAGCAGAAGTGTAAAGCAGGGAAGACTCAGACTTCCCTGAACATGGCATCTGCAGTATGAATGCCACATGCTGCAAGGTCCTTCACACCTGGCATCACAGCTTTATTGTCACTGTGTCCCTTTTGAACCCTCTGTAACATGTACTCTATGCCCTTTGGCAGGGACTTGCTCTGCCTGTTATGTATCAGTACAGTGTTTGGGACTATGTGGTTTTGGTTTTCCTACAGAGGAGTAGTGCCAATACATAATGAAAGCATGTCAGTTAGAGTCTGCATAGGAAAGGCAATGTCTATGGGATGATAACATCTTTGGTGGTTACCATAAAATTTTGAAGAATAAGTCATTCCCCTCTTAAAAAAAAAAAACAACCCAACCCACAAACTTGGTATGTTAAGAACTTCTAATATGAATATATCTCCCATATTTGGAGAAAAGCAAATTGTTCTTCCAGTTTCCTGATCCCACTTCATTTTTGATATTTGACCTGCAGATTAGAGGTTTTTACGTCACGTCAGCCCACAGAGAGTATCCCAAGGTTCAGTGTGTGTGAGAGATAGAAAAGGGAAATTAGGAACAGGCCAACCACAAATAGCTAAAATTAGCTCTGAGAACTGGAGTGCTGAGGTCTCTGAGGAACACTGGTCAAAGAAAGAAAATGGTTGTTTGCTAAACTCCCACTTATTCTACTGCCTCTGAGGACTCCCGGCTCACATCCCTGCCCAGACATCCTACATGGCTATTTAAGAGGATTTCCCCCACCCCTTCCCCCTCCACTGACCATCATTTTCCTCTTTTGTAACCACAGTACAGAGTGATACCGGATTCCTGCTCCAGCAGTAGGATGCTGAATGGAAACAGGAAATGGGGGCTATGCAGAACTCAGCCTCTGTGACAACACGGACAGTCACACACACGTGCAGATAGGGATGCTTCTCACATATGGCAATGATCAGCAGCTCCCCCTTTTTCTCCCCTTCCCTCTTCTCCAGAAGGGCTTACAAAACCCTAGGGGGGCCATGCATTGAATCAGAAGCAGTCTTTAGAAAGTACGGCTGTGTGAAGCTTCAGTTATCACAGAACATGATTTCTTGCATAATTCTTTTCAATTCTCTGAGGCCAGTGAATTTGAGACTGTAAATCTTCACATGACCAGAGCATATGGCCTTAGAATAAGAATTACAGAGAGACAGCCTATCTTCTGCAGAATCTGATTAAGGGAATCCTTTGAGAACTATCCCTTACATGCAGCCATAGGCATGGCTTTGAAAGCTGCCCACCCTCCTCCTTCCCAGAAATGTCTGATGGAATAAGGGTTTGGGTTTTTTTTTTTTTGCAGTACCATCTTCTTGTCTTTTCTCCTTCCTAGTCTCAAAAGCCTTTTCTCAAAATATAACTGAATGGCTATGTCTGCTTGTTCTTCAGATTATAGTTTCAGGGGAAAAAGAAAGATTGTTTAAAGTAATTGCATTGATACTTGTGGAAACACCTTAGGGGAGGTGGAGGTATCATCTAAATTAAGGAACTAGGTTCTGTCTCTGCAAGAAGGATTATGAAATGCTCTCACATTCACTGGGAATAAGGTTTTGCTTCCTCCAGCCTCTGTATGCTATCTCCTTATAGCCATGCACAACTAATGCTATAGTAGCCCCTCCAGGCTAAGCTACCATTATATATGATATATACATCATATATGGTGATTTCCCTTCAGAGGTGAAGGGAAAACCAATTTCAAATGAAGTAAAAAATTCCCTTCCTAGCTTGCTCCTTCTCCTTCCATGAGGCAGGCTTTGCTCTTTTTGATTACTCTCCTTCTTTGGCACAATAAATTCCTTGAAACAAAAGTGACTTTATGTAAGTAGCAGTGGGAGAAAGTTTTGCCCAGCAATAGATCATTTAATCTGAACAGTGGGAGAGCAAACTGCAATGTCTTCAGAAGGAATACCCATCGCTATCCTGTAAGATAAGGGAGAACAGAGGAGTGCCTTCTATTCTAGTTGCACTAAGGATCTGCCTGCACTGAGCAAACTTCCAGTCTTCTCTTCCCTTTCCACTAACTGGGGTTTTGGTGTTTCTGCTGGACTTGAACTGAGAGAAGATGAAACAATATTTTTGTTAAAAAATGCTTGGTTTTAATCTACACAACATGAAGACACAGCTTAAATGAAAATACTGTCAGGTGCTGGGCGAAGTCTGCTGGAGAGCCACTTCTCTGTTGGTAGAAACTGCTGTTGTTCGGACTCTTTTTTGGTTGTTTTCCACAAATTATCCTGTGAGTAAAGCTGTAGATCCCTCTCATGCATTGCAGAACTTTTACACTGAGAGCACTTCCCTCACTAACCTCAGCTAGTTGTCCAAGGGAGAGCCCTCCTGACTCCCTGGCTTGTGTGGTGAAAACTCAGTCTCTTCTTGCAGTTAGCTTTAAGTGTTGCTTAAAATCTGTGCTGCAGATATTGGGACATGGCAAGAATGAAAGTTATGCCCCTCAGCCAACTGTCAGCCATAGGCACAACAGTGACGAGAGGAGAGGAGAGGAGAGGAGAGGAG
>NW_010401215.1:29285-37693 GCF_000710305.1 Buceros rhinoceros silvestris
GGAGAGGAGAGGAGAGGAGAGGAGAGGAGAGGAGAGGAGAGGAGAGGAATGTGCTGTTGGACACTAGCTACCACTGAAAATGCTCAATATCTCTTGAGCCTCTTAGAACTTGTGATGAACTGGAGCAGTTCAAGCTTCCACAGCAGGGCATTTGGGCTAACACCAACCACCTAGCCAACATTCTGTGCGAGATCTGGTGGAGGTGTTACTAAGAGCAGAGCTACAGAGAGACATTTTCTTGCTCAGTGCACAAATTCTACTCCTGGAACATAATCTGTATGTACATTCAACACCTCCCTGGTTCCTGGTGGCTCTGGGTAGTTCTCATTGCTGACTCTGCTATGCATTGGAAGTCCTTCCTGGGTTGTACCAGTGGGTGCAAGTACATTTATCCACACAGTGTGCATCCCCTTTAGAAGAGCACGCCCACTGTGAGCTACGCTGTTGCTCTTGCTACAGAGTTAAAACCAAAAGGAGGTGAACTCTGTCAGTATAGGACACTGTTTTTTTAAGCTTCCGCTGATAAAGCATGTGATCATAATCCCACCCTTACAGTCCTTGGTAAAGATACTTTCATACAGTGCAAAGGAAAACAGAGGAAGTTTGCTCTGTTTCTGTCTTGGCTTCACATCCAGCCACTCTGTATTCAGTTACAGATTAACTCTTGCTGCACAATACCCGTTTATTACTCACAATGAAATGGAAACTTGGGGTGCTTCACTAAATGAACAGAAAGGTTCTGTAATTACACTGTCATGTCTTTCCATACTTCTGTGTCCCCCACTGAAACACTCTTCAGAAGCACACAGAAAGTCACAACTAAGGGATAGCTCAGGGCCTTCAGCTTAAAATAAGAGAAGCAGGGGCTGTAGCTTGTTCCTTCTGTCTTCAGTGGAGAAAGAATACTATTTTCACACATCTGTGCTAAATCAAACATTGATCTTTTCACTCCTGATGTTAATACATGAGGTATGGAACTCACACTGCTGACCTGAAAAGGTCCGTTGATGGATGTATTGCTATTCACTCAGGAAGAGTAAGACAATAAAGAAATGACCGAGTCCTCACTCCAGGCTACAGATCTACCCTCTCATCTTCTATCTCACACAGTATGCCAAGATTTATGCAGAAAAATTCCAAAAGAATGAGGAAACAGAAGTGCTGCCTTTTGCCCCAGAGAAGAAAGAGATCTGTCCTTGAAATCTCACATCAGAAATCCCCCAGCTTCTACTGTCTGTGACCTTGAGTCTGTGTGGGAAGGCCCTGCTGTAAGTGAGCAACCAGCTGCTGTTTAGAATACAGCACTGATTTGGGAATACAGGAGGAAAAGCATTGAAAAACTCAATTTGGATTTTAAAAAAACCCTGTGCCAAGGCAATGATCTCTGTTGGGATGTCCACAGAGGAACTGCTGCTCACTTTTGACAGCCATATGCTGACATCCATGACAGGAATGGCTGAGTTCGTTCCCTGCTGGGACATTATCCTCATCATTAGAGGTCAATCTTGTAACTAACACCTTTATTTCAGGTGAGAAACTAGTAACAGGTGGACTATGGGGATGCAGCGACAGGCTTTTTCTTGCAGGAAGTTCTTTGCAGGTTGTGCAGGGAGAGGCAAGAGGCAGCAACTTTTCCTGCAGTACACCTGTTCTGTAGGTAAAGAGAAGACCCTTCCTTCAGACCTGGCAGCCTGACACTTCCTCCAGGCTTGTTAATGAAACAAAGGAAAGGAATGCCAGCCCTCTGGTACTGCTCTTTCTGCTTCTCACAAGTATGGTGATTTCAGAGGATTCCAAGATGCTTTAAAACCAGTGGCACAAACTAGGGACTGGCTGGCCTACTGCCTATGGAGGGACTGCAGCATTGCTAGCCTCAGGATGGTCTAAGAGACGAGGGATTACTATGCCTGGGATCTTTCTCTACCTCCCTACATTCACACAGGGTTTTGGAGACCACTGTATCCTGACAGTGCCCTCTGATGTGTAGGGGAAGGGGAGAAAGAGTATGCTGGGAGATGAGGCAGCAGGCTCAGTCCATGTCCTCAGAAGGCTGGTAAGAGGCAGAGAGGTGAGGGAGGAAGGTTCTGGCTGCTCAACATGCCACAAAGGTCATATCCTCAGGCCAATCAGCTCCCCTTTCTGAGAGAGGCTGTATTCAGCTCTCCTGCTCCTCTGTGGCTGTTGACCACTGTGAGAAGCCAGGTCAGCTCTTGAAAGACCAGGGATGCAGTGGCCAGCTACCTTCAATGACAAAAATGGAAAAGAGGAAAATAAAATTCTGGATGGTGCCAGGAGGACTGAAAAGCAGCAAGATACTGCCTTAGCACTGCTGAGCAGAATAAACCTCATGACAGCGAGAGTAACCCGCTGTGAGCAGAGATGCTTACCAGTCTGCTAGGCTCTCTGTCTGCACCCTACAAATACACCCAGCAGTTGCAGTGGCCAGTACTCAAATGTGAACCCTCTCTCACAGAAAGAGATATTACAGCAATGTTACAATACCTAGGAGGAGGCACTATGACAACATGGAAGTTTTGTCCCACACTTGATTTGGGCAGGACATTAAAGCTGCAGTGAAAGAAAGCAACGGGATCTCTGGTGACCACACCAATATTTAGGCTCTCATCTCACTCAACGGGAGGCTTGCCCCATAGCTGCTCGTGCAGCTGATGCAGGGAGCAGATGTTACTGCTTTTCTGTGTCTACCCCTTCTTCCTTGAACTCCCCTCCAAGGCCTTTATGGAGTTATTGTCTTGTTCAAGTTATGATGATAGAAACGTCAACCCTCGATTGCAGCCATGCATCTGCTCATGAACTCTGCTGGCCGTAATGCCACAAAGCTGCCTTAAAGCTCTCTTAAAAATGTGAGGCATTCCAGTCATTTTAATTACTGTGCATTGCATAAGCCAGAAACCAGTTCATACAAAGGAACAACTGAAAAGTGATTTTCAATCGCTCTCACTCTCTTCTCTGCTTAGTGTGAGCCTCCCAAGCTCTGGGAACACCAGCTCTTATTACTATTTGAAGCACTTCATCTACTTGAAATCTCTTTGTTCAGTCACTTAAAGCTATTGATGCAGTTTAAAAGGGTTTAAAAGAGAAAAACAAAACTTCAATTTGGAAATGGCTACAGCAGCATGAAAGCAAAGCAAGAGAAATGGGAAAAACTTACTATAAACAAAAATGAGAGAAAATTAATTGTTTGGAATGAGGCACAGGCAGGTAGGGCCAAGCAAATCATATTGTGTGCTCCCCCACCCCCCATCTCCCCCAGGTTCTGTCAGACCATCTAATCACAGCCTCCTGGCCTGAACCCTGCATGGTACTGAGCCCTTTGGCCCTGATCCAGAAATGCACTTAAGCTTATATTTAACTTTGTGCATGTAAATGGTCCTGTTGACTTCAGCAGAGCACTTTGTGTGCTTAAAGTTGAGCATGTGCCTTAGTGTTCTTCTGGATTGAGGCCAAAGAGCGCAGTCATGTGCAGGAAACATTTTTGGCTTGATAAGGCTGTTAAAAGATATTTCCTGGTTGCCCTTCTGCAGCCGATGCCACATCACAGCCTGACTGGAGGATCCCTGAACTACTGAAAGGGTGATTTCATATTTTACAATCCTTTATAATGTAATATTCCTGGTGACATGTGGTGCCTGTGGTCTGCTCTCAGGCTGGGTGCTCTCAGTAAGCACAACCTGTAAAGGATCCGTGAAGACTGAACACAGTACAGAACCGTTAGAGCTGACGAAGGTTTAACGGTGTACTTCTCATTAAAAGCTTGGGAACGGGACAGAGTGCTACCTATGTCTGGCTAACAGACAGGAAGGTGACATAATTCCTTTGCATCCTCAGAGAAAGAGATCAAATGATTTTTTTTTTCATATGTATTTCTGGAATCAACGACATTTTTGCAGAATCTTTTTATTTTAAGTAGCATATGAAGTTCAGTGATTCAATGGAGGAATTAATAGAGAAGGAGTTTCTTCAACCTTTTCCTCATGAGCTGTAGCAAATACAAACATTTTAAATAACACAGTCTTCTCAAAGGACAGTGTCAGAAAACCCAGACATTCTGAATAAGAAACACATAATCAGGAAATATGAGAATCACTCTGTACTGCCCTATGAGATGGCATGAGCGTGCTGTAGAAAAGGACATCAGATGGCTTTGAAATCACCTATCCTTTCCCACCTGATGCATGAAAGCAGAACAATATCTCTAGATGGTGTTATGCTGAGCTGGTAAGATAATGAGGTGGTAAGATAATGAGGATTGTCAACTTCAACAAAAGTTTTTAAGGACAAGAGGAGGCTTTTGAGCAACTTGGCTGCTGGACAATTTAGAATGCTAATGGCAGGACTCCATTCTCATGAATCAAGTCAAGATACTGTGGAAAAGTTAGAGTGGAAAAATGCCCATACTTCAGAAGCTTTCAAAATTAATATATTGTTAAGGAGGTGGCAGGAATGTTTGGACTGCGGGCCGAAGTCTTCTGACTTCATTCATGCCACACTCAGTTTAAGCCAGCCGAGATCTGTTGGTCAGTTGGAGCATTTTCAGCCACTACATATGTCAGTTTTTTTTTTTCCTCTGGTGGTGGTGGTAGTGGGGGGTATTTATCTCTCTCTCTCTCTCTCTCCCCCCTCCCTCCCTTCCTGCCTTTCTTTCCCCTCTCTTTCTCCGTGTTTTTTTGGCCTGTAGTTTGATGAAGCCCGTCTGTAATCCTTACATTTAGATGCTTTTGTCAGTTCTGAAGCAGCTGGTACCCCTCACAATGAAATGTGTTCAGAAGGGAAGTGAATATGCCTTTAGTTCATTTGCAGCAACACCTTATGCCTCTTGAGGGAATATCCCCAAGTACTTTTATCTCAGTCTCTGCAGCTAGCTCTGGGATGGTCCTTTCCAGGCACAAGCAGGACTTGTGGAAGGAAAATGATATTATTAATATGCTCCTGAGTGTCTATGGAAGCAGAAGGTCTCTTTCCTGAAATTTAAGACACTCAGTT
Source organism: Buceros rhinoceros silvestris (assembly GCF_000710305.1). Classification (NCBI taxonomy): domain Eukaryota; kingdom Metazoa; phylum Chordata; class Aves; order Bucerotiformes; family Bucerotidae; genus Buceros; species Buceros rhinoceros. The sequence goes on from NW_010401215.1 coordinate 34,290, forward strand.
CAATGTCTTTCCTTTTCCAAAGCGTCGGTGCTTTAGGTATTGCAAGAAATGTAGCTTCATCCACAAAAAATGCAACCATCTCTTGCAGCGCAGTGCCCCCTAGCACTGTCCGCACACATTCATGCAGGATGCAGGGAAGAAGGCCACTTTGCTCAGTCAACAACACCTGCAGGACAGGGCTTTTCCTGGGAATTTTCACACCAACTATTGACCCAGAGCAGTCATGCTTAGCTTGTGGGATCCGACAAGATCACAGCATGAAATGGTGTGGCTACCCAGTAAAGCAGAGACGTCCTTAATTGTGTTCAACAGTGTGTTCTTGGTGGAGGACTGGAACAACATAGATTTCTTTATTTGGTGACATTAACCAAACGTGAACTCTAATTTTCTCATATGAAGATCAAGGTCTTTGTTTTCTCCTTCATTCTCTGCCACATATTTTATGGCCATATAAGGTTTAAAATGTTATCTAGGCAAAGGAGCTGAATACTAGTTTTTATTTGATTTTTTCCCTTTGCAGTTTCTCCCACACAGACAGGGCATAGAGCAAGAATTCAGATAGAGTTCTCCTTTCAGTTCCTTCACTGACTTTCTGTGTTACTTTAACACCATTATCAAAATTTCCTCATATAAATAAGCACTCAGAACCCCTGCCTTGCTCTTCCAGAGTGCACTTTACTGGTAGGTCTCAAAGGAGACAGTCTAATACCCCAATATCTAGTAGATATTATCAGAGGATAATATACAATAGCTCTATTTACAGATGATAAAATGAATGCACAAGCAGGATAAATTTTTAACCAGTGGTTAAAGATTTTAATGGTACCATTTTAATGGTACACTTAAACATACCGTTTAAGTGGCAAATAAATTAACTGTTATTATTGTACAGTATCCAGTCATGGCTGAAAAACCTGCATCTCTACTACTACAGAGAATTTAATCTCTTTGAAAAAGAATATCTAAGTGCCAAAAAAGCAGATGGATCAGCTAAGCCCTAAGTGACTGAACACAGGCACTACCACTCCAGGCAATGCCAATACATGCATTCAAAATTTTCTGAATCACCTCTCTAACAGTGGTATAGAAGACAGTGTTAATCCTTGCCACACAGACATCCTGCACACCATCCTTTCCAAACAGATGTGCCCTGCCACTGGACCAAGCTGTGGCACTCCTTGTCATCCTGAAAAGGAATGGCAGATTACCCCTCTGGGTTAGGTTTGAAAAGTGAACTAGTTCCTGTAATCAGCACACACTTGGGGTTACTTTAACAACCTTTGTCAGTCTCTCTATAAACAAGCTACTTCCATGCCTTGGAGGGCCCTGTGTAACTTCAGCAACTTCTAGCTTCCTTCCTCTCCTTCAGAAATTGAGGTGGTGACTTAAGGTTTTGGTTTTTAGTCTCCTCTGAATGTATCCTGCATCTGTGTATTACAGTCACTCCCAGCATTCACACAGCACACAACATTAAAGATTATTACAAAGCATTCGGCTTGTTAGTCCTCAGAACACACAGGAAAGGTGTTATTATAGGAATGAAGAAATACACTTAGAGGAGTTACTTGGCTAGAGAGCGAAGGGAGGTGGTGTGATTACAGCTGAGTTGTGTGCAGGCCAAACTCTCTCTTATTTACACTACTGTCAGGTTATGGAATAACTCCACTTACCCAGATTCTGATCTGAGATGTTGACAGAGCAGGTGTATCATGATGTTGGTGATATAAAAGGTTTTAGAACAACAAAACAAAATGAAAGTGACAGACACACCTCAATTTTCTTCCATGTTACTCTGCTGAGGTTGGTGGTGTTGTTCCTTGTTTACACCCAGTGAGACTTAAAATGACAGTCCAATCTGATGGGTTCAACTTCAGCTCTAGTACCTTGAGCAGACAGTCCAAGGACCGAAGGAGTTTTTTGCATAGGTTTTCCCATGCTGCAATTTGGATCCCAACTATTCTGATACCGATGTGCCTGAATCGAATGTCCTGTTTAGCACCCTGCCTCATATATACTTATATGACCCGTTAGCACCTCAACAACATCTAATTTTTTCAGTGCCTTCACTAACACACGTTCCTGGGATGCTCCAATCACTATTATCCCCTCCACACAGACTGGGATTTGAAGCCCAGTGAAGTGAAGCCATCACGCAGGTTGTCTGTGTCACAGCGAGGGTAAGAACCCGTGTTTTCCACTGTTAGCATTGCAACCTCGATCTATACCAGCAACACCCATCTCGCAGCTTTTGTGTACCGAGGCTCCAAATAAAAACCTGTGTTTCCGAAAGACTAGGGGTTTTAATTTTATATAGGCGGTATGATTAGAGAAAAGGTGTAGGCAGGCTGTGCTTCACCCAGATGGAGCAGAATCGTAAATCTAAAGACTTAGCTGACTATTTAGAAATTTAGGACAGCTGGTCCCTGGCCTTTAATACCAGCATAATTTATAACTAGACACGCTTAAGTCTTGTAAACCCTGTGGAAAGTACTCTGACATTATGCATACTGGTTTGATACCGTGATTAATCACCCCCTCAGTTCCCTTTGCAGGGTAACAAGGCTGTCTGTATCTTGCAGCTGGCGATCTCCTTCCTTACAGTCTCGGTTCTTCTATAACATTTACATTTCAACACCCGATAGAAATTTAGGGTTCCAAAAGGGGGATAAGGGAAAACAAAACAAACAGGACTTTTCTATAAATACCAGTAAAGCTGCTCTGCTAAAATATACTTTGAGATTAAATGTTGGGGCCACCTGGATAGATATGACACTACGTTTTCCAGCTCAGTCTTAGCAGTTTATGACCCCTTTCTGCCTGAAAGCCCCAAGAAGGGGAAGTGATGGGTGGTGGTGGGGTGACAGGAGTAGAAGGGGCACTTGAGCAGGATTAAAAACTGCAGGATAAAGTCCTGGTTTAAGGTTCAGCTAGGTCTTGTCCTTCTTTTCCTCCCTCCTCCTTTCACTGCCCATTGAAGGAGGAAGAGCAGCGACACACCACACTCCTCTTGCGTGTTCGGATCGCTTTCTGAAAGCCCTTCCTTAGAGCACTATCCAACCTCCTCCAGTTCGCAACCAGCTTGCAGACAGCCGAGATGGTTTCGAGGGAAGCAGCCCAAGCTTTCCAAGCGAACAATAAACCCCGCAGGTGTCCTCCAGGTGCCTCTTCGCACCCTGAGGGGCGGAGCGGGGCGGCCGAGGGAAGGCAGGTCCTGACTGGGGTGGCGGGGGCCTCCCCGGGGCCAGGCCCCACCGGACACTGACGGCCGCGTGACGGATACTCACCAGGTCGGTCCCGGACGGGTACAACTAGTTTTTAAGAGTTTGAACCGGCCCCGGCGGCACCAGCGGCGGGAGGGGACGTGGGCCGGGGACTCCTCCACAGAGCACGGGTCTACCTGCGCC
>NW_010401216.1:0-200 GCF_000710305.1 Buceros rhinoceros silvestris
CAAGGGGTTCCATGCTGGAGGAGGAGGAGAAGGAGGAAGAGAGCTGGGCACTCGCCCCACTGCTCCATGGGCTGGCAACAGGGTTTGGGGACAGCGGGTGGGCGTGTGCCACCGTGTGCCACCAATGCCACCGTGCCACAGAGTCAGTTGGATGTGGCGCGGGGAACCACCAGGCCCCGGGGCGAAGGGCAAGGCAGGGG
>NW_010401216.1:432-1482 GCF_000710305.1 Buceros rhinoceros silvestris
CCCCGCGTTCCGGTTGCGAGACTCTGTTAGCAACACAGTGGGCCATGGGTGGTCAGAGATAGGGTAAACCGAGGCACGGCCCTGCGGCAGCACTCCACATGCTCGGCTCAGGCAAGGCAAGAAGACGGGTCAAGGTCAGTGATGCCAGCCGAGCCCCCAGCACGGCCCCGTGTGCCCCCGTGCCCTGCCAGCTCCTGGGCCAGGCTTCCGCCACGAGAAGCAACCTGAAGGGTCCCTGTGGCAATGTGGGACACCTCAGCTGACACCAGGCCCTGAGGCCACAGCACACAGCGGGTCTCATCTCACCTCAACTCCAGAGCAACCTCCATCCCTCATGACAGGGTCCCTCAACCCTCACATGATGGGGTCCCTCAAGCCGAGACCAACCAGGGTCTCCCAACCACAAGGTGACCTCCACCCCTCACAAGACGGAGTCCCCCAACCTCTGCCTCCTATGCCATGGGGTCCCCCAACTCCAAGGTGACCTCAGTCCTCCACACCATGGGGTCCACCAAGCCCAGGGTGACCTTCACTCCCCACATCAGGAGGACACCCAGGTCCATGGCGACCTCTGTCTTCCACACCACAGGGTCTCTCAACCTCAGAGTGACCTTTGTCCCCCACACCTTGGGTGCCCCCCGGCCAGGGAGACCTCTGCCCCCCACACCACCGGGGTCTCCCAAGCCCGGGTGACCTCCATGCCCCAAACAACAGAGTTCCCCAACACTGGCACATCAGGAAGTGCTATGCCATGGGGTCGCCCAACCCCAGGGTGACCTCCACCCCCCAGACCACGGCGTCCCTCAACCCCAGGGTGACCTCCACCCCCTCGGCCACGGAGACCCCCAGCTCCACGCTGACCTCACCCTCCACACCACAACGCCCACACCACAGGGTCTCTCAACCTCAGAGTGACCTTTGTCCCCCACACCTTGGGTGCCCCCCGGCCAGGGAGACCTCTGCCCCCCACACCACCGGGGTCTCCCAAGCCCGGGTGACCTCCATGCCCCAAACAACAGAGTTCCCCAACACTGGCACATCAGGAAGTGC
>NW_010401217.1:0-868 GCF_000710305.1 Buceros rhinoceros silvestris
ACTGCAAACCGGGAACGGGGGGGATGAACGCTGCGGATTAAGAGTGAGTGTTTTCTCTCTTAATCTCCCCAATGATTATTAAATCACTGTTTACGTGCTGGAAGTTAATCTTACATTAGAATGTAATGCAACATTGGCTGCAACATAAACCTAGAAATAAATCGACTACCATAGATTCAACTCTGTTAAATATTTCTAAGTTAATAAAATATTGACAGTATTACAAAATTACAGTATTTACAATAAGAAAAATTCTAGACTAATATATACCTTTAACAGATCTCTTCTCCAACTGGGGGTTGCAACAGAATTATGAATATATGAACCATTTATTAGAAAGTTGCATTGCAAGTATCGTGTTTCCATTAGAGCTAGGGAGGGTCATCTACCACTGCCTCTGGAAAAAAAAAGTGACTTCTGGTGGTGGGGCGTAGCTTTTGAGTACCAGACTGGTATCAGGAGTCCTCCGCAAGGCGTCTGAAGGTAAGGTGGGACCAGCCTCAATTGCTCAGTTTAAAGCTGTGTTACGGAACTGCCAGCAAGCAGAACCACCCGGGCTGCAAAAGGGGAGGAAAGGCAGTGTTCAGCGCAAAGTGCTCCTGGAAGGGCTCCCCTCGCTCCGGGCTCCTCCTAGGGCTCAGGAGCTGCTGCCGGCTCTCCCAAGCTGCCAGCCCTCGCTCTGGGGCTCAGCCGGAGGGAGCCGGCTGCTGGGGCTCCTTAAAGGGACATGGTCAGGCTGCAGCTCTGCCAAAAACGCTCTTGCCAGCGACGTACGACAAAACCAGACCGGGCGCAGGGGACCCGCTTGGCTTTTGGGGAGGCTGCAGGTTTTGGGGTCGGGGCTGGGGTCGGGGACTTTTTTTGGTTT
>NW_010401217.1:984-3424 GCF_000710305.1 Buceros rhinoceros silvestris
TGTTTGGTTGTTTTTTTTGATTTTTTTTTTTTTGTGTTTTGTTTGCTTGGGAGAATAAATTGGCCGGGACCCTGCAGTCAACTCATTTTCTATTCCTCGCCAGCTCCTCTGTCTCTTGTATTAGCATAACGCTGGTGTGTTTGGGTCGCAAACACTTGCAGAAAAATAAAAGAGGAGGCTTCAATGCTCCCAAGTCGATTTGCCTGGGTATAAACCGAAACTCTGGAAAAATGACCTAAAGTGATTCCTGGCATTAGCGCCAGCTGCTTTTGGGGTCCCAGACACCCAGCAATGTCCTTTTAAGGATCAGACCTTTGACTTGCCCGTTCTCCCAGCCTCGGGGAAGAGTCTACAACGAGTTTAAGAAGGGCAACGTTCAAATTCTCTCCCTCCTCCCCACATCGCGCTTGTTTTCCAGTAGTAAATCAGAAAAAATTTGGGGGGTAAAAAATGTTTCAAATTCCTTTCCCGCCCCTCCCTCCCCCAGTCCTGCTCGCTGTAAAACAGAAATGGCATTTTTTAGCGTATGGTTTTGGATAAATACTTTTCTGCACCCCAAGCCTGAGGACGCTTGTGAGAGACCTACCCGCGGGCATTGGAGCGGTGCAGCAATTTACGCAGTGGCAGGGGTTTCTCCCAGTCCCGGCAGCGGGCAGCCAGGAACACCTCTGTCCTTAAAAGCAGGCTTTAAACCGGTAAGAGAGTAATTTGTAAACTCGGGTCTACGTTACCACCAGAAGGCTCTAGGTCCTGTGGGCTCCAGTTCCCAGAGATGCAGAGCAGGAAAACTGGAAAGAAAACTCGGTACCTTTCAATCCCCTGCTGGGTTGTACTGGGGGGGGGAGCGGGGAACGAGAGAGACAAAATGACAACTGACCTTATTAACAAAGGTATGTTTAGGGCTTCTGGTTTCAGGAATAAACCGATATTTACTGGTAAAAGTCTGCCAAAAAACAAAAACAGAAACACAGGATTACTGGTAAATATTGGTTTATATGGAGAAGTTAAAAAAGAAACAGAAGTCATCGTGTTCCTGATCTTCATGTGCTCCTGGGCAGGAGCCGAGAACTGCCCTGCGGCACCCCTACACTAGGCAGCATCCTGGCACCTGGACACCTCAAACCAGAAGCCTCGTGTTGAGAGGAAAGGCGTGTTTCTTTCCTTTACTCCCCTTAAATTATGCCCTTCTTTCTGGATTTCCCCACCCTCCTCCACAAGGCTGGTCCTATGGGGGTTTGGCTCAGGAGATGGAGAGTCTTCATCTGAAACCACTTGGAAATGACTTTGTACATGATATGGTATCTCAACAGCAAGGCTGCTGGTACCTGAGCCTTGTCTGCCCCCGAGATACCATAAGATATACAAGACTGAGTGTACATTTTAAATAAAGCATTTTCTTGTTAAGTGGCATAAACCCATTCATTTTATTTACATGCTTATTTATTTCCAAAAATAGAGTTGGTCCACACTGGACAAGAGAAATCAAGAAGCCATACAGCAGAAGAGTTAAAAGTCCAACATTTAACCAAAGTACAATGAAATTCCAGAAGGCTGTGGCTGACTTGAACCACAGCAACATACACGAATCACACAGACATTTGTACATAGAGCATTATATTACCAATAATATTTGCAAACATGAGGTCAAGATGGCTAAAACCCAGCGGAACCGAACCAGGGGTTGTGGCTGAAGCGGGAGGCGAACAGCCGTCCCTACCGCGGGGAAACTCTCATCAGAGATTTTGCTTCACTTTTTGTTTTTTCTTTAACTGAGACAGTCCGAATTTTTCTGCCCTGGGGATCAAAATTGAAGCCGAGGTTGGCTCCGGTGAAAGCCAACCACACGCAGCTCCCTAAACGCGCAGCGAGCACTGGGCCACGTGCGGGCAGCGTCACCCATGGAGCTGCTGGGGGACTCGTACCTGTGACGACGGCACTGGCAACCCCCGGGGCTGCCTGTGCCGGGGCTGCGCCCCGCTCAGAGGACAAAAGCCCAGCCTGAGATCTGTCAGGTTTGTTGCCAAAGCAGGGCAAATCTGCAGGGCAGGACCCCCGTCCTGTCCGCCTGGACAGACTGACCCTGCCCACTGCTACCTGGCCTTACAGATCACCTGGAAAAGAAAAAGTAGATATTTATACCCTCGTGGTGTGCTGGGGGGGTTCTGGAAAGGGTCTGGGTGGGTTTGGCTTGAAAACAAGAATTTCCCCCCCTTGCATGGGCAGTTTTTGGCATTCGTAATCCCAGTCCTGTCCACCTCTTCTGGAAGGTCACAAATAATCCAGCCTGAACAGACCTATGGGGTCGGAGGACGTCACCCCGGACAGATGAGTGGATGGATTTTTACTCAAATGATTTAACTTATTTATGTAAAAAAAAAAAAAAAAAGAAGCCCCGAGGCCTGTTTGACAGGAAAAAAACAAAACCAGAGAAGACGCGTTA
>NW_010401217.1:3491-10755 GCF_000710305.1 Buceros rhinoceros silvestris
AGCCCAGAGGCCTGTTTGACAGGAGAGAAACAAAACCAGAGAAGATGCGTTAGCTCTGCATCATGGCTGGTTTCTCTGGGTATTCCCATGGACATCACCAAGATAGTATCTCAGTGTCTCCAAAGGATGGCAAAAGAGATTTAAATCTGTACGTTCCCCTGCAGAGAACGCCAGCACACCCACCCCCGACAGGGGGAGGACGGTTGTAGCACTACAGACAACCCCTAACGGGGGTCGAGCTGCATGAAAAGGGTATAAATTAATCTTCCTTTTCCCAGTCATCTTTGCCTCACACAATCCTAAGCCTAGTCCAACACGAGGGCCACTGTAGCGCTGGTTCACAGGGGGCCAAGGTACCTCCCGGGGCTTAAAGGCAAGCGCACTCGGTACAGCTAGAAAAGCCACGCTGCCCGGGACGGAGGAGCTCTGAAGCGGTTAGAAGAGAAGCAGCCGTGCAGTGCTCTGTGTGGACAGACAGCCTTTAGCACAAGGCGCTGTCCTCATCGGAGCCTCTAACAGACAACTCTGTCCTGTCATTCGTCTTCTAGAGCCTTTCTAATCTCAGACGGGAAATAGGTTTTAAAGAGATGGACCTGATCCCCCGCGGTGGGGAACGCACAGCACTCCCTGAGGAAACCCAAAGCCCGGATTCCTAAAGAGAGAGCACAAGAGGTTGTTCCTTACACCAGTAACTACCATGCAAGCACAGCACGATGGTTTTATGGCAAGTACATCGCAGCCAGTTCGTACTGTTTACCTACAAGTGAGAATCTAATGAAATCAGTATTTCTAGGGGGAGGGGACAAAGGCTGCACCAGTGACAACCAGCAGGTTACCGCGGGCAAAGAGCGCAGGGACACCGTGGGAGGCTGATGGACTGTGCCACAGGAGAGCTCATACCCAGCAGCCCCTCAGACCTCAGCACCTCCATCCACAACGCTGCTGTTTTCTACAGTGGTCCACACACCTTCCCTCCGCTTGCTTTTGCTACCCAGAGCCTGACGTTCTTCTTCCTGGGGGAGCAAACCACTTAAAGCCCAGCAGTACCGTGGCGGCGTTAGAAACGGCTTTTTCCTTCCCTGCCTATCGTCGTGCGCTTCCCAGAGCCAGCCCCCGCCGCCGCACGCTCCCAGCTCCAGATCCTATCGCACGCTTCTCCATTTTCCGGTCGTGGCCAGGCTGAAGTCACGTCTCTAGTGCGAACAAGCCACTCTGCTCTCCCAATTGCTAACTCTCATATTTAAACCCTAATTCTAAGCGAAAGTCTCGAGGTGTTGCAGCTCCTACCGATGGCACAATCCGATGGCTTAGCAAAGCACCTACGCTTTGGCACCGTGACCTACTGAGGACAGGGCAGGTGGGAGAAGCGAGGGCATTTGCCGTGACTTCTTGACCTTTAAGAAGCCTAAAACCAAGTGAGAGCATCAAAGGGTTGCTCTGGCTCACACCAGGCAGCGACGGGTCCCCCCAGGTCTCCTGGGAAGAGAGGTAATACAGGCGCACACACAGACGGACAACCCTCCCTCAAGAACAGAGCTAGACCTGACCAGCCCTCTCTCCCCGCTGCTACCTCTTCTGCCCACTGCCAAACCCCAGACCTTGCAGCAAGCCAGGCCAGCAGAGCACGGCCACAGCACTAGCAGGGAGGCAGGCTCTGGGAGCTGGCGGAACGGCAAGTCAAGCTCAGGGTAGGAATTTGAACTGGGGCTGTCACATCACAGGACAAACCTTGATGCCATGCTACCAAGTATCCTGAGCTTGTCCCCCCACTTTGGTCAACTAGACTTTGCAGCCTGGACCTAGATGTGCTCACAGAAAGGTTCAGCGAAATCAACCCTTCTCCACCCGGCAGCTTTGGTTTTAACGAATCAGTGTTTTCCAGAGGAAACTCATTTGCTCAAAGGCTGAAGATCTACTCAGGATGCAGACCTGGAAGCCTTTGATCACCATCTCCAACTAGATGTTTGTCTGCCTTGTGCTGCCCAAGTGATCAACACTGGCTCAAACAAAGAAGGGCTCCATATTTTCTTCTCAATACAAGCATAATTTTTTAATACCTTCTTGGGAGGACTTGACAAAAAACTTTTAAAACATTAAAATAAAGACTAGTTAATTCTCCACCTCCTGCTGTTTGTCACCATGTTCAAAGGTAGATTACCCAGAAACCAAGACTGATCACAGAATGATTTTGGTTGGAAGGGACCTTGGAAGACCAAGTCCAACCTCTTTCTTTGCAGAACGTGTGTTGCGTTTAACCTATTGCATACGGAGAGGCACAGTACTTCAGCTTCTCCTTCTCAAACTGGAGTTCAGGGTTGCTGATCTGCAATTCCCAGTGCCCCGTTTAATGCTCTAAAGCAATAATTTGACATTAGGATGTTATCTAGTCACGGAGAACACTGAGCTGTTCTTTAACAGCCCTGGTTTTGCCAGTAACTTTAGCATTTGGGTCTACTGGTACTCCCATTGCTCTTCCACTTGAATTTACTGCTTTCCTCCAGCATCTCTGCCTCACTCACTCGAGTCTTGGACAGACGCTCCTTATCTTTACCATCCAAAAGGACCAGGTGATGGATAGGTGGGTTCTTGAACATGTCCTGTGCTCCAGAATGATGCTGAGAAGTCGCTTAAGTAGTAAGAAGTAGTGTAGAAAATTATCTGCCCTCAGTCCTGCGAGCTCAGATTTCCTTGCTGGACTCCAGAAGTCCCTTCCTTTATAATCATTTCACTTCACAACTTTGTAATTAGTTTACTTAATAACTCCACTTAGGGCTGAAGCTCCTTCGAGCTCACCTGTAACCTTTCCAGGTATCTACGGGGCTGCCTTGACAAATCCAAGGACTTTATTTTTCTGATCTTCTCCCCCGCAGTGTTTTACAAGACAAGACTGATTTCTAGTCCAGCGCCTGTCACCCCTGAGGATGCTGAACTTGCAGCTGCTGTGGTCACCACTTCTGAGTGACGCAGCGGTAACTGCATCCCGGACCGGTTCTTCACTTTGGTCCTTGATCAGGCTAACTCTCTACCAGGCAATTGCAAGAAACGATCCTGTAAGTAAACTGAAATGTTTGTTCAGCAGAACGTTAGCCAGCTCCTTCCCAAACAATCTGGCCAGACAGCACAGACAGAATTGCATTTACTTTTTCTTACGAGTCTATGAAGACACATGAGCCTACTTTACTTCCAAGCCCCATGAAATCCATAACCACCTCCTTGTCTGGAATAGAAAGCTTCCTAATAGCTCCGAGTCATTAAAATATGGGATTAAAACATCTATTTGGCTGTGTGGTCGTCACTGCTCCCATTTCCTCTCAGATTTTATGGCATCTTTTTCAATCTAGCGCTTCTTCCACGGGTCTGACCCAGCACACTTATTCAGTACCGTTTGATGGCACTGATGCAGTATGTTACTGATTCCCATCACCCTCCCACTACGTTTCAATCAGACCAGCCATGCCAAGGTCTGCAGCCCAACAGCTGGTTGCTCCTCCTGCATACACAACTCTGCTCTCAACCTCCTCGTACCCCACACCGAAAAGTCACCCCTTGCCCTCCAGGAGACAGAGGCACAGGTTTTGTTTCCCGGCACTCCTGTCCAGCACCTTCGCCCAAGCCCTGACAGCCTCGGCCTTCCACCAGCGCTGCGGTCAGTCCGTTCTCCCCAAACCCCACCTACTTTCTGTGCCATCAGCCCAGGGATGCTCCAGCTGAAGTGCAAACCAGCTCACAGTGCGAAACCAGGACTGAACTTCACCTACTTATCATACCCTTTCTGTCACTTTCCCAGGCAAGCCTTAAGGCTTTAGTAAGAGGTATCACCATGTCCTAAATTCTGCCTGCTTCCCAGGCACCCAAATTCAGCTTTCGGAGTATCTCAGTTTCAGGATGACAGCCCCAGGCTTGCCCCAAGCACTCTGATATCCTCCAGCATCTACACGTGCACTCAACAGGCAACTCAGATGGATCTCCTCATCACTGGGAGGGGAGCCTGCATCTTCCATGGCCAAATCCCCTGCCATACAAACCTCCCTGAGCTACTTCCCCAGCTTCCGGAGGCACCTCCAGAACAGGGAACAACTCCTCAAACAAGGCTTAGCATTAAATCATAAATTGCCCCTTTAATCCTGTCCAGTTGCAAGTCAAGTTTCCACAAATGAAAGGCAAGGCAGCCAGCGCCCAGGTGAGGAGGGACCCCAGCCATCTACATGTGGTTTAATGCCATCTCTTCTCCACCAGCTCAGCAACTTTGGCCTCAAGACGCTTCCTGGAGCCCGCAGCGCCTCCACTTGTTGCTTCATACAGTATTTTATCAGAAGACAATCACTCGTGAAGCGTCTCCTCTCTGCACTCGTGTGTGCAGTTCCTAGCACGATTAAGCCAATGTTCTTCGATTCCGTAACTAAGGGAGGATTTTTACTTTATGAGCATATGAAGTCCATCTTCAAACTAAAAACAGACTGACTGTTAATGGATTCTTTTTAAAATTACTTTAAACCACCAATTAGAGACTTTCATTGGACAAGATAAGTTACATATGGCCTTGCAAGCCTGCAAGGACTCATTTACCAGGACTTTTATTGACAGCTGCAGCTCAGAAGCCAACTTTTGGGTTCTTTTTAAAGACTGCCTGAGCCTCTGATCGCAGCACTGTCGAAAGGCCTGTCCACAAATCACGCTGTCTGCATGCATGAAAGCAGAGACGGCAACTGCATGAATTTGCAGTGCTTAGCACAGAACTGTTAATGCTAGAAAATAATTCTAAGCCTCTAGTCCTGCCTGGTTGTCCTTCAGCAGCCCCAGCAATGCTGGTTCTACCGTCATTTATTATTTAAATAAAACAATCTTATTAACAAAAAGAAATCTTGACCCCGCTTACAACTCTGTACCTGACAAGACTCTGACTTTCCTTCACCTCTGCTGCTGCTCAAACATTTTTCTTAATCTGACCCGCATCCACAGCTCCTGATAAGCCAATGCCACTTTGCCAGCCCTCCTCAGCATCACTTGAGTGGGAGGTTTAAATACCAGATTTCACAAAACCCTTTATCCATGTTTCCTAGTCCCGGCATTTCATGAAGTCCTGACAGCTGACCCAGCCTTCACTACTCACCTAGAAGTGAGACAGCTGGAACAGCTTCTGCTGGGCTGAGGCCGAAGTGCAGAGCTGGCCCTTGAAAACCCAGCGCCCACCTCTTGACCCCCAGGTGAGTCTTGAGGAGTCTGGCCAAGCTGATGCCGAGATACTGACGCACATTCCCAAGATGCTGCTGGTTTGAGCTCCTCTGCCTGAGCAAAAGACAAGCCCAGGAAAAGCAAGTTCTGAACCTCAAGAGACTAAAGGCCACAAAGGCAGCAGCCTGTATCACGCCACTGACGACTGCGCAACCCGGGCAGGGCGCGGAGAAATAAAACACGTTCCCTAGCGAGACACTACAGCCAGCCCAGCCTGGGGAGGGACACTCAAACCAACGTGATAACCTTCAAGTGACGCGCTGTGCCAAGATGTCCTGTCTGGCCAGGTCCTGCCCAAGACGCACGGATGCTGTCCAGCACTCGGCACGTGACTGCGCATCTTTCTAGCTGGAGCAAGGAGAACAAGCCCACCCTAGCCTTTGACCAGGGCTGACATACCAGCCGGAGGGCACTGCAGATACGACAAGCACCCGGTGACTTGAGCTCGAGTCACACATCAAGACATTCACCAGCAACAGCAAAAGCCGCCACTGCTCATTTTCTCCACCCTCAACTCCCAGCAGTATAAATTACCCAGCACGTCTCTTACATAAGCTCAGCCTGCAGCTTCCTCTCAGCACCGGTCACAGCAGCGCAGCTGAAAACCCTGCAGGGGAGTCAGCGCTGCAGCAGACCCCACAGCCTGCACGCCCTCGCACACCAGCCCCAGAGCCCCCTGTGCCGGCCCATCCTGAAGCAACTCTGCATTGGTCCAGCGGGAGGATGAGACATCTCTGAGGTGTCTCTGAGAGCCCAGGCTCGCTCCCAGACCTTCCCACAAGCACGACAGTGCCACCTCACAGTCGAAACCTCTGACGTGCGAGACACAAGCTCTTGAACTGATCAGCCATGGGGGCTGCCGCATGGTCTCTGCACCACGTTCAGTAAGAAATCCAAACCCACTGGGGTCAGCGTGGTCACAGCGATTCAGATGCCCTTTGCAAGCCACCTTTATGAGCAGCTCTCCACAGAAATCAACATGCTGACCAGGATGACGTTTGGATCTCTAGAGGTCTCCCCTGAAAAGCAGTCTAAAGCTCTCCAAGACGCGCACTCTGGCTCCCCAGCTGCACCAGTGCATCAGCTCCCACAACAGCTGCCTCCCTCCAAGGTCTCACTAGCCAAGAGGGACGCATCCTTCTGCCGCAGATGTAAATCCACACCTCTCACCTCTCCGATCTGTGACAGAAAGAATGAAGCTTTTCTGCGCTTCCTGCATATTTCAAGATAGAATTTCAAGAAAAACGCTTCTGCACCACAGCCAGGCAGGCTCATCTCAAGCTTCCACTGCAGCACTGCAGCCAGCCCTCTTTCCCCTTCAGTCTCCTACGTGCCCTAAGCCCAAGGTGGGTATTTCTGCAAAGCTCAGATCAAGATGGACAGCAAACCAAGTGATGACCTACAAAGACAAGGAATTCTCTGAGTTAAGACTCCCCTCTGCTGGGGAGTTCCAGAAGATGTCTCCTCAAGCCAAGCATTCTCCCAGCTGCTGGCTGATCCAGAAAGGCGCAGAACTTCGCCAGCTGACATGAACCTAAGGCTCAAGGCCAGCCACCTACCCAGGTGGTCTCCCTGTTTACCGAGGGCTACGTCTACACGAGCAGTGAGCACAGCCAGGGCCAGGTCTGACAGCAAAGGAGTCGCTGCTCAGGACTGTCACGTTATCTGGGTTTCGGGGATTTTACTCTCCCGGGAGCTCTAGCTTGGTCTGATGGGCCTAATGCCCACCAGTTCGTAGAGCTTCTCTTTCAGCTTAGTCAACCCCCAGACTAATCAGGCCACGCGCTCCGAGACTGCCCCATGATAAAACTAAGGTACGTTATGCAGAGACAGCACAGCCCTTCGCTGCAGAAGTGCAGCCAACAGATGCTGCCACAGCTCCGGGGACGTCCGGTGCAGGGTCCCGCTCACCCAAAAGGTGACAACACCCACAGACACGCAAACCCTGCAGCCAGCATGAGCAGGGCTCGTCTTGGCTGGATGTGGCGCCTCCCAGAGCAGAAGGCTCAGCAACAGGCCCCCTCGCCAGGTG
>NW_010401217.1:10823-11621 GCF_000710305.1 Buceros rhinoceros silvestris
TGGCGCCTCCCAGAGCAGAAGGCTCAGCCCCACGCCCCCTCGCCAGCCGAAGGATCGCCGGCAGCATTGATCCGCAGAGGGACAGCGAAGCATTGTTGGGAGATCCCCCGCCATTCACTCTGTCTTGTTCTAGTCAGTCAACTCTCAAAAGACGCAGAGCGGGGCCAGCGGTCTTCTGTCTTTATCCATTCTCACTTAACACCCAGCTGACGCCTCATTCCTCGCTGAATTCTACTCTCCTTCTTCTGTGGTATTTTGCCTCAAACAGGATACACAACTGTTTACCACATTTACAGAGAGGCTCCAGCTCTCCCAAAATAACGACTGCTCATCTGGCCACGTACAGACACTGACCTGCAGAGACAGAACCCGCAGAGCTGCCCCAGCCAGGGAGCTCAGCCCAAGCCCTGCCGCCCCGCGCTCCCCTGGCATCAGCTGCCCGCGGCAAAGGGTCTGCCAGAGCTGCTCTCATCCTGTCCTTACGTGCTTCTCCACAAACTGCACCGCCCGCCCTCCACCCCGAGCATCAGACACTGAAGCACAGGCACGGCAGCCGAGGCGCACCTTGGCCATCCACCTCTGCCAGCCCAGTCCTCCCGCCCAGCTCCGAAAGCCTTTTCCCACCCTCCGAGGGACAAGAGCTTCCCTGCTGTGACTGCTGGAAGCCTCCCCCCAGGACAAACTCTTTTCACCAGTGTGGTACCCGAGGCTGTTGGCTCAGCAAGTGTCTTTGCCAGTGACAACCGCACCGTACCTGCCTGCAGGAGGGCACGTCCAAAAGCAAACCCACTCACCCTT
>NW_010401217.1:11746-13462 GCF_000710305.1 Buceros rhinoceros silvestris
AGCAACCTTTACACCACCCAAGCTGCAATAAAATATCCCGTATACCATTGGAGAAGTACCTCTGTGGACCCCTAAAAATGGATGATTTGGCATCTCCTTCTCTTTGCCATCGGCAGCTGTTCAGACCTGCATTACTGGCACGCACCGCACGGCCCGGGAAAGCCTCAGAGCCCTCTGGTGTTTTGCTGGAAGCGGGATGCCTTGCGGACCCCTGCATAGGCTGGCTTTCCCCCATGCCGCAGGCTGCTGAAACACACTCCCATTAGGAACCAAATGCTTTGGAAAGGGAAGAAGTCAAAAAGAAAGATAGGCAGCCACAGAGAAACTCCCAGGGCGGATCTGAGACCATCTGGCGTGACCGGTCTGGGAGTGGGGGGCGGCAGCATCGCTGACAGGGGCAGAGCAGCAGCCCGACTCCAGCAGAGGAACTCCAGCTGCCACACGGGAGGAGCATCCGTCCTGTGCCATCAGGCCCCTTCAACGCGCGAGAAAAAAAAAACGCCATGAAATTCAGGTCCAAAGATTAGGCTCTGGTTAAAGCAGGCTCTCAGAAAAGGTGATCGTTCTGGAAGTCCATTTTGACTAACCTTAACCAGCTTTAAACTCTACACACGTATCTCCTTGCCACGTTCGCAACCCACGCACAACGTTCCGAGGTGCCAGCGAGCGAAATCACGTGCAAATGAGCGGAGTAAAAGGAACCGCAGGCTTGAAAAAAAGCTCCGGGCTGAAATTATCTTTCATTGTTGCAAGCGGCAACAGCAGAAGGAATCAGGAATAAAAATAAAACTCACTTGTTTACCTTGTCGGTTTTGTCAAAACATTTTGACACCCCTTTGCCTGCCACCCGCTTCTCTGTGCTGCTACCAAAAATTCAGAGCCTTTCACCTATCTTCACGTGTTAGAGAAGAAAGCCAAGAAGAGTAAAACTTTAAGGGGGAGGAGTGCCCGTGTGAAAAATACAGAGGCCAGAACGAGAACATCAAACTACGCTGGACTCTTCTTCCCGACAGCCCGAACACCAACACAAACAGCGACCCTTCAGTGGCACAAGCGCAGTTAACAAGGAGCAGGCAGCCAGCAGAGGAGCGGAGTGAGAAAATAAAGGGAAAGTTTGGGTAAGGCTGACAAAAAAGGAAGCAAAAAAAAAAAAAAGAAAAAAGAAAAAGAAAGAAAAAAGAAAAAAGGAAAAAAGGGAAAAAAAAGGTGCAAACGAGGATTTGAAACTCACAGTTAAAAATTAGGGGCTCTCGACTGTTTTAACGGAGAAACTCCCCAGTGCTTCAGACGGAGCCCTGCCTCTCACATTGCAAAAAGCAACCCGAGCTGGTCCGAAGCCGCGGGTTTTTGAACGAGCGAATTGCCCAGTCGGGGAAGAATTCGCTGTCGCTGCCTTCGGCCCAGGTCACCCTCGAGAGAGTCGATTTCTACCCGCGGGGCTGGCAAACCCCGGGAAAGGGGACGGTCCTCGTACCCCTCTGTCCGGCCTTTCGCAAGACCCCCGCCGTGAAGCTGCTTTAGCATTCTCGTACATTACTGACTGCCCGGGTTGTCCCCCCGCAGCCCCCGCGCCTCTGCCCCAGCAGTCAGTCAGATTTGGTATATGCCCTGGGGCGGGGAGGGCAGGGCAGGGCAGGGCAGGGCAGGGCAGGGCAAGGCAAGGCAAGGCAAGGCAAGGCAAGGCAAGGCAAGGCAAGGCCAGGCAAGGGCAGGGCC
>NW_010401217.1:13685-14036 GCF_000710305.1 Buceros rhinoceros silvestris
AGCAAAAAGGTTCAGCCCGTTGGAATTTAAAGCAGGAAGCGGCAGACCTTTGGCGGGGGGACAAGTGTGCAGAAGCAGGAGGTGCCGGGGTTCACCGCCTCAGAGGGAATCAGGGGTTTGCTTCGGTTGGTTTTGGTTTTCTTAGGCGTCAGGGCAAGGCGCTTCCCAAAGGGCAGCTTCAGAGTTCAGGGGCACCAAGGTGGAAGCGTGAAGACATGCCAAAACCAGCCAGTTGCCATCGACCCTTCTTGAAAAAGTGCACCGTTCTCAGCTCCTAGCGGGAGTGCGTATCTACCAAATCTCCACTGACCACCGGCCGCTTGCCTGCGGAAAGTTGCATCCATTTGCAGC
>NW_010401217.1:14187-14834 GCF_000710305.1 Buceros rhinoceros silvestris
CCTTCCACCCACCTCCCCAATTTTTCTTTCCTTGGGAGACAGACAGCGCCTCTGCATTAGAACGTACAAGAAATGAAAACAGTGAGTACGACTGATAGAGATCCATTGACTTTTTATTACAAATGTACTTGATCACTTGGCTTCAAAAAAGTTTAAATCAACCCCTATTTTCTGTACGCCAGTACAAAGTAAAATCTATTTTACAAATTAAATACCTAAAAATTTGACAAAAATATTAAAGTTTGATGGAAAAAACAGTTATAAAAATCTTAAATCCCCTTTTAAGAAGAGAGAACACCCCCTCCCAACCCCACAGTCCTGTTACACAACATCAGTATCGTGTTCAGAGTAGGCAGGTACGTTAGATCTCGCCATTAGACACCAGTCACTCTACGAGCCGTATCTGTACGGACTCCAGCGAGTGCGTCAGTCCGTCTGACCGAACAGCATCGACTACCTTTAACCGACCCCTCACGTACATTTCAGAGCTTGCATAGTTCGAAGGGACAAAGGTTACACTACAGCTAATCATAAAAAAAGGTGGTTACAGTGCTATTTTTAAAGGCAACAAAGTAATCGCTCCCCCCCAAAGAAGCTGTTGCCGGTGGGCTCTGAGCAGGGGCTAAACTCCCCGGCGGCCTCTGCCT
>NW_010401218.1:0-1240 GCF_000710305.1 Buceros rhinoceros silvestris
GCCAGTCCCTCCCGGCTTCGCTCCGGGGGGCACAGGGGAATCACCCCACTTGCAGGGGGTCCAAACCAGCCTTCGGGGGGTGCCACCCCCAGGGCGCTGAGGGGACTTTTGGACCTCAATCCATTTACACATTCTCTCCTCTACCTTTTATAAAGCTCGCAGCCCTCTGCCTCCCCACCTGCCTCCTGCTCACGTTATTTTCCAGGAGCCTCGAGCTCAGCACCCGTCGCGCTGGCGCAGGCAGCTGCAGAAGTGCGTAACTCCCCATCGCGGCTGCCCTGGGGCCAGGCTGGTCATACCCAAGGTTTGGAAGATGACACACATCTGTCATTATTTTTTAATTAGATTTTTATTTCCTACCGCTGGTATTTCGTTGTAATTTCCGCCACTCCCACCCAGGCCCTGCTAATATAATCACTTCGGAGAAGAGTGGGAACAGCCAGCCTACTCGTTCCAATGTCCCGCTCAGAAAAGGGGAAAAAAAAAGTAATCTATGAAATACCCAGCCCCTGCAGTCATTACCAGCTCAGGGACATCAGGCGGGTGCTGGAATGGCCCATCAAAGCACTGGTGCTGCCAGCCCAGCTGCCAGCAGCCTGCTGGGAGCATCGTCACTGCAGAAACTTCAAAAAAGTTCACATTGGCTCAAAATACCTGCTAGCAACTCATTATTCCAGCAAGGTGAGGTGCAATTAAAACAGGTCTTTAAAAAGGGTGAATTATACCCTCAGCTGGATGCTGGAAACGCGGGGATATTTTCTAGCCCACATCGTACTGGAGGTCAAGATTAAATGACAGCTTGGGCTAAAAATACTCGAAAGGGGAGGACGAGGCTGCTGGAGGAGCTCAGAGCCCCCCGTGCCCCAGGTCACAGTGGAGCCCAGGGACAGACGTCTGCCCCGCTGCATTGACAGGGCAACTCATCCAGACCCTCCGCAGGGAAAGATCAGTCTCTCCATCCAGGGAAGGAGCCCCAGGGGCAGACCCCGCATTTGCGTGGGGACAGGCTTCTTCCCTGCCAATGAACAAGAGGCGCAGAAGCCTCCAGAAGCACCAATTAACGACAGGAGCATCAGGCCCAGGCGCAGTCCCAGCCCGGTGTGCGCTGTGGCTTGCAGCGAAGGCGGTGGCTCCGCGCTCCCACTGCTTTTTGAGGGATGTTTAAAACACAGGGGGGGAAGGTTGAGCACTGGTGGGTGCCCCCGCACGAGCAGCACGTTCCTCAGGCCAGAGCACTGTG
>NW_010401218.1:1298-1637 GCF_000710305.1 Buceros rhinoceros silvestris
CCCGGCCCGACCAGCCCGTTCCTCAGGCCAGAGCCCTGTGGTCCCGCATCGCCGACGGCAGGACGGAGGTGGCCGGCGAACCGCTGGCACTGGCTTTACATTTCCCACGTGTTTGAGACCACGAGGCTGAAAGCAAGCTGGGGGGGTGGGGGTGGTGTTTCGGTTCTTGTTTGGTTTCAAACCCGCTTTGCCTGACCAGATAAACACCCTGAGCAGCACGACGCATCCCACAGATGCAGGGAAAAGCTCGCGGAGAAAAGATCGTTCGAACTATCAGAAAACCCAAAGTGATCTGCAGGCGCCAGCGGCGGGTCACAGCAGCGCCAGCTCCCGCAGCCC
>NW_010401219.1:0-2377 GCF_000710305.1 Buceros rhinoceros silvestris
ACATAACTTGATTAAAAAAGAAGGGAGTTCATTTTTCTTTTGCAGTAACATGAAATTGATCTTTCTGATTCTCCAGTGATAAATGTAATCAAAGAATGCAAAAAAGGTCTGAAACAAGAACTGAATTTGAATGATTCCTTTCAATGTCCATGTAAGGCTAGAACAATATGTTGATACACTGAAAATTGTACAGTCTATTTAAAAAACAAACAGAACTTCATATAGCAACTGCTTTTCATCACATTGTGTGATAATATTAGAAACTGAATGAAAAAAGCTCTTATGTAGAGGAGGAAAATAAAAAAAGGGAAAATTACATACAGAGTAAACAAAGACAAGTTGAAAGCATTATTAAAAAATGTGAGGAAGGAGACATTGCAGCTGTGTGCCTAACATGTTCTGTCAGTACCGCTCACAAATCGATGTTAAAATTGCTATGCAGGAAGAGGGAACTCCACCTTGCTATTCATCTGCATTTTAATTTAAGAAAAAAGTAATCATCCAAGCTTATAATTCTTTAGTTCCACTTGAAAATAAAATGTAAAGTTTCATCCCAGTGGAGTTTTATTATTATTTATTGCATAGTTTGGTTGATTAAGACAAAACAGGCCTGTAGTAACAAGAATGTTTTGGCAAGGGAGAAGAATGTATACAAACACTGCCTCCCTACCTTGACCTCCAGCTGACAGACCAAGCTCTCCTGCCATTCCTACTATCCATCAGTTCTGGCCTGAGGTGCCAACACACCACTCAGCTCACAGGACAGGTAAGTCTGGGCTGAACCACACTTGCGGTGAACTTCATTCCTGCAGGCATCGGTACGAATGGCACCCCGCTGGTTTGAGCTAGCTCACCTTCTCAGATCTTTAGATTTTCTTATGCAAAGACACACATAAATGCTACCCTACAGTACTTTAAGTACCGCTTATAGCAGTCCTGCTGATTCTGCTTAACTCTTAAAATTGTGAGTCTGACTTGTAGCACAAAGAAGCACCCTAACCAGTCAAGATGCTGCTTGATCTGTTGGGAAGGAAAGAAAGGAGCTGTTTGGGCCATTTCTCAATCCTCTTTGCACTCCCTTTATCACCTGTAGCCATCTAGCTCATCTTCCCCTCATTCCAGTGAGGGAACTTTGTGCTCTTTTAGTGAGGGTCTCTTTCAGCAAACTCTACGCATTGCAGAACCTCTTGAGCAAAGACAACCCCCCGTGGCTCCTCCTGTTTACTCCGGTAAAGAATGAAGTGATTAACAAGGCCAGAACATATCTTTTCATGCTCCTAACTTTTCTACCTACCTGACTGCCCACTAAAAAGAAAATCCTGTACCGTGGCTCCTCCTGTTTACTCCGGTAAAGAATGAAGTGATTAACAAGGCCAGAACATATCTTTTCATGCTCCTAACTTTTCTACCTACCTGCTGCCCACTAAAAAGAAAATCCTGTAGGACAGAAAAAAAAAAATCTTCTCTAGAAACCTATCAATCTGCAAAATAATCAAGCCAGGTATGCATACCAGACAGTTCATAGACTTGCTGAATTCAGCCTTGCCAAAATAAAAGATGAAACCAAATTGTGAAGCTTTGTTAGCTTTAGTCACATACCTCAAACCACAGGCTGTACACACAGCCTCCAAAAACAACAAAAAACATTCCCCTCCTTATAATTTTTGTTTCCCTTTCTGGGGCCTATTCAAATTTCTATCCCTCAAATCCATTAATAACTTTTTTTTTGGGGGGGTCCCCTGTTTTCTCACATGCAAGGTCACTAATCCGCTCCCAGCACCGTCTCCTCAGGGATCAGCCTTGCTCACCTCTTCCTCAGGAAGCACCCTCTCCAAGGCATGCCCTGGGCTTGTCCACAGAGAGACCAGGAAGCTGTTTTCGGTTTTCTGCCCTTACAGAAACCCCATCACACATTGCCCAGGCAGACACCTGCCTCAGCTTTTAGAGCCTTCTGGCAGCCCCTGCCTAACGAGGGGCTAACGACTGAAGGACCACACCTGAGGAAAGGTTCCGCAGCTGCTCTCCCGGCCATGCCTTAAGAGACAGAGTTCTAATTAAACACACCAGGCCTTCTTATTTACCAGCTGAAAGCAGTGTCTGGCTACAGCCTCAGGGCCCCTGTGTCACCCAAGTACACTCCGCTCCTGTGAGTCACTTCAGGCCTCGCATAGCAACTAGTGCTTTTTTTAAAACTCCCAGAAACGGAGCAAAACACAAAAATGGAGCAGATGGGTACCAGTGCTATTTATAAGTACTGAAGCCTTCACAGTATGTCCCTGAGGAAAAACACTTCAAGCTGGATGGCGCACAGGTGCTCCTCGCCCCGCGAACTTCAGTAACGTACTTGAGGAGCCAGGAGGAATCGCGCCGGGCGGAG
>NW_010401220.1:0-16746 GCF_000710305.1 Buceros rhinoceros silvestris
AAAACGCACATTAAATAAATTTAAAAATGTGAATAAGTATAAATATAGAAGTACCGTGCTTTTGTTACGTTTTGTGGAAAAGATTTTTTTTTTTTTAAAGGTGAAAGTAGATTATTAAACTCTTATACTTCAGTCTTGTGAGGGGTGTTTGTACTTTCATAACCAGGAGGTTAAAACTTGAATTGGAATTTGTTCCTGCGTCTACCAGTAACTCGGTGTTTGTTTGAGCGCTGCTGCTGTAGGACTGTACACCGGCGCAAGGTCGGCGGCTGTGCCCTTTCTGTCAAATGTAAAAGGCTGTTTGAGTAGCCGCTAAACTGATGGATTTGAAGGCTAAGGGATAGCTAGCTGTTAACTCTGTTATTAATGGATTTTTGGAAGGCATTTCAACTTTTGAACTCGACACTCAACACTGTAGAGTGAGTTTAAATCTAGTGATAATAGGCTGGCTTTCTTAATTACTTATAGCTCTTTAGAAGTAATCCAGGGATAATCCACGGGGATAATCTCCCAGGGGTCTATAGACTGTAGATTGAAAACAACTGACTTAAGGTGCAAGGAAGGTAACCTTGCTAATTGGTGGGGTTTTTTTTACAGCTTCCATCTCAAATGAGATGTCCCTGGTAGAAATCAGTATTCCCTGTTTGGAAATAGTAAAATTGGTGTTGATGCCCCATCCCTGGAAACATTTCAGGTCAGGTTGGATGGGGCTCTGGGCATTCTGATCTAGTTGAAGATGTCCCTGCTGCTTGCAGGGGGTTGGACTAGATGACTTTGAATGTCCCTTCCTGCCCAAACCATTCTACAGTCTTGTACTGAACCAGTAACAGATGCTTTAGAGATGCAGGAGTCTTGTGGATTGTGACACTAAAGGTTTTAACACTGCAGTTCAGTGGGATTCTTAAATTAGGTACCCAAATCTTATATGGGGTAACTTGGAGAGATTATCTTTGGAATCTGGAAGAATCAGTTGGACAAGGTATGCGGTGGAAATACTGCAATGTGTGTTGAGATGCACAGTGACTTAAAGGTCTTCATCTAGTGCAGGTTGGGAAGTGCATTTGAGATGCCCAAATGTTGACCCTTCTTCCCTGTGGTGGTTTAGGCTTTAGTTATGTCAATTCTTTATTTTGAAAAGTGTTGCTAGGATAAGGCAATACAGTGTATGATCCAGTAGGTCAGGGGTTGGCATCCTCTCCAGGATGTAGGAGCCTCGAGTGCAAACTTCCCTACCTAACTGTGAGAGGATTTATCATGTGCTGGAAAATGCCTGGACTGACAAAACGATCGCCCAAAAGATCTGTTTTGGGTGTAGAACTGACATCGCAACAGTGCTGTCAATACTTGAGCAATTTTTTGAAGGCTCATGACGAAGCATCTGTGCATCAGTATGAAATCTTTTATTTCCTTAATTTTTTTAGCTTGCTACTTATAGTTAGTCACCAAAGATAATTTTCTACGTCTGATCTAACTCCCCTGTCTTGTGTGTGAAAATCATGGTGATGGAGCACAGGATGGTTTTGTCCGAGTTTGTTTCATGGACAAAGAACTGTCCAAGTTTAGGTGACGATGTGATTAAAGACAGAAAAGCACTTCTCTCGTAATCTTTTCTGTCTTTTAAAAATTATTTTAGCATCCAATATTTCCTTTGGTTTTGTGTGGAGTGTAAAGTGTAATACTTTCTTTGGCATTCTTTTTGATGGAAATGCAATTAATGCGAACTTTGACTAGACAACATTGTAATGACAGTTTTCGAGCATGACTTGAGTGTTTAAAGCAGTGTTGAGGCCGTAACTCTCTGTCTTTTTTGTCTTTTTGTCTGTTTTTGAAATAAATGCAGAGTTTGCTTTCTAAAGCACAAGGAATAGGCTCCAGCTCAGTCAAACTTCGAGGGGGCTCTCTATTTATGAATGTTGGGAAATCAGAGAAGCAAGAAGAAGATATTAGACAAACACCTCATGTGAACATCAATCCTTTCACTCCTGATTCCATGTTTCTTCACAACTCTGAAGGAAAATGTCGTAGGAGGAAGAGAACGCACTGGAATGAGTGAGTAATGTCTATCTTCCTTCATGAAGCTTATCTTTAGAACTACTTGTAGCTGCAGAAGTTTTATAACAAATTGCTTCTATGTAAGTATGTTTCATTGCAAATCTGTTAGTGATGCTTAATACAGGTCTCAAAGTATCCGCTTTGAGATGCGTGACAGGCACATAGTCTTTTCTTGAGGAGGGAAAAACACATTAAATACTAGCGTGAAAAGAAGAAATGACAAAGATATTAGTGTGGCGCCTTTATTTTATGAGTTTGTGCTTACAAATATCTAGCATTCAGTTAGTTAAACTAAACTTTGTAGATGAGCATCAGTCTCAGAAAAATGAACGGCTGCTCGACTTCAGTTTAAAGTTTACTTAAGCCATATTACTTCAACAAAAGTAACTGGTGTGAATTTCAGCTCTTGTGAAGAGGACATGGAAGCAAGTGATGGAGAGCCTGAAGATGAAACCATCAGACCTGCTAAGGTAATTAATCTTTAGAACTTGATACTAGGTTTGGCAGTTTGTGTATCTGCAGTTCTAAGTATTTTCCTTCCTAATCTTTGCAGAGGATAACAATAACAGAAAGTAATATGAAGTCACGATATGCAACTGAATTTCATGAGCTGGAGAAGATTGGATCTGGTGAATTTGGTTCTGTGTTTAAATGTGTGAAGAGGCTTGATGGCTGCATTTATGCAATAAAGCGATCCAAGAAACCCTTAGCTGGCTCAGTGGATGAGTGAGTATTGCCTGCTATTAAGTCACCTCTTGGAGCTTTTTCCTCCCTTGTCTCTTTATGTTGGTGTCTAGACAGGGCATCTAAGAGAAAAGTAAAAATATATATGAACTAAATGCAGTATTGGGGAGGAAAGGCAGACATTTGTCCCAGTGTTCTGTGTGGAAACAGATTATTCTCATCTGGAAAGCAACAATAATGCTTATTTGCATTAATGGCAGGGGGGACTATATGAATGTCAAGGATGGGGGCTGGGCCAGCCACTAGCCGAATGACAGGAGCTCTCTTGTTAAGCCCCTTTGAGATGTGAAAGGAAAGCAGTATTCCCAGCTACGTCCTTGTCCTCATCAGCTTAGAGTGATGCACAGATCAGTTAAGTCAGTTTGGCAGTATTTTTTGGCATTTGTGAATGAGCCTGTGATTCATGATTTCTCACCCTGCTGTTGTAACAGTTACAATGTAAAACTCCACAACTCTGGAGTTGTTCGAAATTGCATGCTGGTGTTCCACACAGGAAGATGGGAGTGCCGACTTCAGTCCTGAAGCTTGCTGCTGATTGGAAAGTATGTAATGGAAGCGGCAGCTCCCTCAAGAATTACCTGCAGGAAAACCTGTTTTTTGATGTTCCATATACTTAGTCTTTTAATACAACATAAATTATTTTAGCCGTTTGGATATAAGCCCGCCTTAACATGCCGCAGAACTGAATACGAAGGGTTTAATTACAAACCTGAGCTGGCAGAGGTGTG
Organism: Buceros rhinoceros silvestris; assembly: GCF_000710305.1. NCBI lineage: Eukaryota > Metazoa > Chordata > Aves > Bucerotiformes > Bucerotidae > Buceros > Buceros rhinoceros. The sequence continues at coordinate 3,525 of NW_010401220.1, forward strand.
TGATATAACGCTTACAGTAAGTACTTACTGTAATAAAGTGGTTCTATCAAGCTGAAATTGGACTAATTCACCTCATAATGTTCTTGTGTGTTGTTACTGTTTGTGACTGTAACAGGCAAAATGCTTTAAGAGAGGTCTATGCACATGCAGTTCTGGGACAGCATTCTCATGTAGTAAGATACTACTCTGCATGGGCAGAAGATGATCATATGCTTATACAGAATGAATATTGCAATGGTAAGTGAAGTTTATTGCTTATTGTGAACTTGCTTTAAAAAAAAAGGTTATTTTTGAATATACACAGGTGTCTACAAATCGCTGTCATGTTAGCAATTGATTACCCTGCGCATAGGTCATACCATTGTCTCATGTATCTGATCTTCCTTTCTGTTGGAAAAGGCTTATCAGATAGATGAAGCAAAAAACAGACAAAATTGCAGAGTCTTAAGCGTTTAAGAATATTCTAGGTACAGTGAGGCATTTGCAAGCAGCAAAGCTGTTCTTTCTTCTGTACAATGGTACAAGCTGGAACAGAGAAAATTACCAGAGAGTTTCCTTTAAAAAGGGAGGTGGGCCTGATTTCTGAAGCTTTTTGCTACGGTTAATACCCTGCCAGAGATTTGGAAGAGGAGGAGTGGTCTTTTCCCTTGTATTGGTATCCTGTTAATTTGCACGGTAGCTACATCAGAAAAATAATTCTGTTACATTACACAGCTATGAAGAGGGGATAGAGCACTAGATTTTACACTTCCTGCGTGTCATCAGCAAGTTCTTTGTGATATATCCTCTGTTAATTTGGGGAGCCAGTTGTACTTACTTGTGGAAGCATTGCTTTGATATAAAATAATTAGTTGGGTTTTTTTGACATTGTTTTAGGCGGCAGTTTAGCAGATGCCATAAGTGAAAATTACAGGAATATGCGTTATTTTACTGAACCAGAACTGAAGGACCTGCTACTTCAGGTGGCTCGAGGCTTAAAGTACATTCATTCAATGTCACTGGTGCACATGGATATCAAACCTAGTAAGTTTATAAACTGCTTTACTCTGTGTTGACAACTTTCTCAGTTAATTCAATCTGCTGTAGAAAAACAAGCAGTTAGCCACACCTTACTAACCGTGAGTTCTTCACTGAAGTTGTAAATAGCAGTACGAAGGTGTCCGTTACAAATTTGGCTTCCAAACTTAAACCATTGTTGAATTTATCTTGTGCCCTTTTTGTGTAATTGACTCTACTTGGGTAACACTTGGCTCTCCTCCCAGCAGAGGGGCTGGAGTGAGTTATATTTTCTCGCTCTGTGTACAGGGTATGTGTATAACTAAAACTTCTGTGTGGCTAAAGCAAACTGTGGAGAAACTAGATGAAGTAAAAATTGGGCAGAAATGTTGTGGGCTTTTTTAAACAATTCTGCTCTTTTTCAGGTAATATTTTCATATCTAGGACATCAGTCCCCAGTACAGCTTCAGAAGAAGGTGATGATGATGATTGGTCATCTGATAGAGTAATTTTTAAAATAGGTGAGAAGCAGCACACTTGTACTCTATTGCATTGTCTTATTTGTCTTAAAAATAACTTTATTTTCTTCTTGCAGGTGACCTTGGTCACGTAACTCGAGTATCTAGTCCACAAGTGGAGGAAGGCGATAGCCGTTTTCTTGCAAATGAAGTCCTACAAGAGGTAACGGTGCTGTTTGTGGAAAAGAGTGATGTTAGGTCTGCATGCTGTTTTCTCCAGAGTAATGAGTGACTGTCAGCCACCTCCTTGGTGAAGGAGAAACTTCATAGATGATATCGCCTTGAACACCCGGAGTACTTAGAGGAATGTAATATTGTGAATGTGTTAAGTGCTGAATAGTTTAGCTGTCTGTTAGCTTTTTTTTTTTACGCTGGGTGGTATGTGTAATAAGTTTATTTTTCTTTATTTTTCAAGAACTACACTCATTTGCCAAAAGCAGATATTTTTGCTCTTGCTCTGACCGTTGTTTGTGCTGCTGGGGCTGAACCACTTCCAACTAATGGGGACCAATGGCATGAAATTCGACAAGGAAAACTACCTAGAATACCCCAAGTGCTTTCTCAAGAATTACTAGACTTACTAAAAGTAAGAACTCTTGTACTAGTGGCTCACTGATTAGTGTAGTTTACTGTATCGCTGGCCTTGACTACAATGCCATATGTTCTTTTGTCCAAGGTTATGATTAGTCCTGATCCAGAGAAAAGGCCTTCAGCTGTGGCACTAGTCAAGCATTCAGTGCTTCTCTCTGCCGCAAAAAAGAGTGCAGAGCAGCTCCGAATAGAACTGAACGCTGAAAAATTCAAAAACTCGCTCTTGCAGAAGTAAGTAATTCTTTGGGATACTTAAATATAACTTAATGGATTTTCATGTGATAGTAGAGTAGGACTGTCTTTGTTTTTGCATGAGATCCACAAATCTGTGGGCATGTAGATACTCAAGAAATACAAAATAGGTTATGTAACTTTAAAAGAAACTTTGTCTGTAGAAGGAACTTAGACTCTTTCAGGGAATCTCAACTACACTATTAGTATTCAAGGCATACAAAACATTACAATTAAAAAAAACCACGTTTCAAGCATAGCGCATACTCCTGTGACGTGTAGTGTAACTTACATCTGTGTTATTTGAGTCTGTTTTCCTAGGTCATCTGGACATTGAAACATATTGGAAAATGTGATTTAAATGAGCTGTCTTGAACTTAAATGCAATAGGACATCAGGAATGTTTTTGGACTAATTTGACTTGTACTGGACTAACCTGACTTGTACGCAGCAGTGTGATTGACTACATTCCAGAGAATCCTTTGTATCAGGAGGTCATCTTGTCCTACCCCTTGCTCAAACATTCAACTCTGAATTACAGCTTTTAAGATACTCCCTTTAGGAAAATCTGGTTTCTGCTTGGGTTTCAGAGGAAGAATTAGTAAACCTATCTGAATCTTTCACTGCCGTTGACCTTGCACTTGTAATGCATGATAGGCAGGCTTTCACGAGGGAATGTCGAACAGCGGCTACTTTGACTGGTTTGTTTTGAACGCAGGTGTTAACTCTGCGTTTGGATTATCTCCATTGTTATCTGCTTATCTTGCTGTTGCTACGGTCTGAATGCAGCCAGGCTTGCCATCTTAGGTGGTTACCTTTATAATCTTACATATTAAACTGACTGCAGAAAGAAGACATTGACAGTTCAGGTTGTTCAAGGGCAGGTTTGCTGTGACAACTTCCTTTCTTGCATAAAGATGACATTTTTGTGTTGTATGAAAGGGGAAGTTGGCAAAGTTAATATTTTGTGAAGACTTCTCTGGCCTGGCAACAAGTACTTGCCATCCTTACAAAATAACTGCAAAATCAAGAATGATTTTTAAAAAGTGTGTTGTACCAGAGTAACATTGTGTGAGATAGTGTTTCATAACATAGTTCAGGTAGGTGTTCTTGGTTTGTTTCATTTTGTGTTTTAATACTGCTGCATCTGACCCGTTCGTGATACTACTCGGGTATGTGAGTTATCAGTGAAGGGAATCCTTGTAAGAAAACGCAGCTTTTCTACTCTGTCGTCATCTTCAGAGGAAGGAAGGATTCAAGATGAGACTTCTAGGAAAGAATGGAAGTGTATTGTAAAACTTCCTGGTAACGGTGGGTGGGTGGGCGCACGCACATGTGTGTGTGCATTTGTGACTGACGTTCAGTCTTTAGGGAAGATGAGTAAAAATTGGCTGCGTTCTCTGGCACTGAACTGACACAGCAGTAGCGTGGGGAGGATTAGATGGGGCACGGGTGTTAATGAATAATACTTTGACTTAGGAGAACAGGAGTAGTTTATTAAACTGAAACATGTAACTTCAAACTAAATAGACCTCTACACCAATATGCAGCAAGCTTGTAAAATTTCACCTTGCTCTGGAGTCCAGATGTGAAGGGAGATTACAAATGCTAGTTCTTATAGTAGAGAAAATTCCTGGAGGGCTAGTTTGGGATAGGAGAAGGAAAAGATATGGAGGGAATCCTTACATTTAGCTATATGTCTGCATTTAAGGGAAGGAGAAAAGGGGTGTGTGGGGAAACCCTTGATAAAGGTAACTTTGCTCTTCAGCCGATTCCGTAGTTTTATGCTGAGTTTTATTTAACTTTGTCCCTGCAGTTCTGGGTTGACATTTTTATGTAAGGCGAAAAAGGATTTAGGTGGTAATAAGCTTTTGATGTGGGTTTGCAAAAGGAATGTGATGCTTTCCAAGCTGTCTGTTGCCAGGTACGTTCATCTAAGTGCATGTGTGTATGTCTGAATCTCCCACAGAAGTTCAGCTGTGGCTGAAGGTTCCATCAGGCAAACTTCAGTAATCAGCTCTTCAGTGATTCAGCTTGTACTAGAAAGTAAACGTCCTACTATGTCCTACTAATTGAGGTGTGGATCTGCTTATAAAAGGCTGGGTTTCAAAATCTGTGTTGTGTGAATTTGTCATTTCCTTCCCGTGTTCAAAAGAAAGAACATCTAGACAAGTAACAAACATCCCACTTCTGTCCTCTGGGCTGTAAACTGGTGGGTGTGAACTGGTGGATACTAAGACCATGTAACAGTCTTAGTATGATCTAAATTACTGCGGGTCTTCGGTTCTGAACTGCTGCAATTCATTTTAAATGCTCTTGCTGTGATATGCCTGTGGTCCTTTCTGATACCTTTGGCGCAAGCGTAACTGACTCTCCGTGTCTTGCAGAGAGCTGAAGAAGGCACAGATGGCAAAGGCCGCAGCTGAGGAGCGAGCACTGTTCACTGACAGGATGACAACTAGATCTACGACACAGAATAGACCATCTCGACTCATTGGGAAGAAAATGAACCAAGGCCGCAGCTGAGGAGCGAGCACTGTTCACTGACAGGATGACAACTAGATCTACGACACAGAATAGACCATCTCGACTCATTGGGAAGAAAAGGAACCGCTCAGTTAGTCTTACTATATACTAGCTATGGAGTCTAAAAGAACTGCTGAGGATGGCTATAGCATCTCTGCTGGGCTGAAGCCTGAGGGATTGGAGGAAGCATTCAATTCCTGGTTCCTTGTCCTGGCTTTGATCAGTGTCTCTAGTTTTACAGGAACTGCTTCTGGGTTTTTACTTGTACAGTATGGCTGATGAGCTGTATTCACCATTTGAGTTAATGGACTCTGTTACTACCTTGTCTATAGAGGAGCCTGGATGTTAATCCGTAAGCCTTTCAGTTACACTGTTAGATGTTACATCGTCCCAGGGTTAACCACTATAGTGGTGTGCTGCTTTGTAGTGTCACGGCATTGTAAGAAGTGATATCCCTAATGATCTTCAGGAGGGAGGGAGGGGGCCTTGCTTTGATGGTTACGACTCTTTTTGGAGCAGAGGGGAATAAATTTTGAAAGACAGGCTTTAAGGCCATCTACACTCAATGTACCTGATGTCAGGTAGACTTTTATTATGAATTTTATTTGTATATTCAACTGGGAGCACTTTGTAGGCATTGCATAAACCACAGCTTAGAAACCTGTGGAATTTAAGTGCCATGTGGAACTGCTGCTATTTTTAGTTTGTTGTCCTTGCTGTAAACTGTAGCATTAAAACAATCATATTGTGTTAATAGGCTTCTTGTTAATTACGTGAAACAATTCTAAGCTGCATTTTAGTGAAGGCAGCATTTTTCTCTCAAAGCTAGTGCATTGTGAAATAATGCACCAATTTAATATTTGGACTCTGTTAGTGTAGTGCAATTGTTAACGTCTTGGCTATTGATGTTTTGTAATTCTTTCTAATAAGGTTCTCTAAATGTTGGTATTCTCTTCAGTTGTCTGTTCTTGAGGCTATTTTTTTTTAATGTTGGAGTACTTGTAAATAATCTAGTGTAAGTGTTCAGATTTTTCTTCATTGTTTATGTACATAAGTTGGATTGTGCTTATAGTATACTATACTGAAACTGCAGTCCGAGATGCCAGCAGACAAAGCTTAACTATTCAAAGTTCCAAAATGAACAGAATGTGGCTGTACTGATGTTGGACCTAAGCTGACAGATGTTGCTAAAAAATAGAACTGTTCTCATTACTGGCTTTCCTCTTCATTAATTTTAGTTTAAACAATGTTTCCAGTTTTTGCTCTGTTTGTTCTTACTAGTGTGGAATTTGAATATTAAAGTTAAAACTTTTGTTTAATACTGTCTAACACTTATTTAACGCTATAGTTGCGGAAATAAAAGAGAGTCAGGAGTAAATTACAGCAAGTCCTGATTAGATCTGCTTCTTGCTCCTGCGTGATGCTCTCGTGAGCACGGGACTGAGATACCATACTTGCTGGTAGTTGTGTCAGAGGTGTGTCTGCAGTTTCAGAAATGGTGCTGCATGTCGGAAAGCCCCTGGAAGATTTGAAGTGGAACCCACGGCTGTGAAGATGAAGGACTAGCTGAAACTGTGATGAAAGACCTGGGTCTGAGGTAAGGAGGGAAACTCGTGAATTGCTGAGAACAGGAGGAGAGCAATGGGAGGAATTGGAATAGTCTAGGGAACACAAGGTGTCTAGAGAAGGTGGGGATATGAAATACCTGCTTTCAGATGTTGGGGGAGGTGCTGCCTAGGGATGTGGTTCAGTGGTGGGCTTGGCAGTGTTAGGTTTATGGTTGGACCTGATGATCTTAAGGGTCTTTTCCAACCTATGTGATTCTATTTTATTACTGGTTGCAGTTTTTGCATCTGCCATGGAAGGGATGTCCAGCCCAAACCATGCAGCTGAAGTGGCTTTGGATGTTTTCACTTTCTCCTGTGTGTGAAGGCAACTGTTTAAAAAGGAGCTTCAGGGATTTTAAGTAGTTTTATGGGAGCAGTAAGAATGGTGTAATTTTATCTCGAATTTTCATAAGCCCTCCTGAGACTAATGGTGAGGCTCAGAATCCTGGCCCCAGCAGTGGCCAGTGGGAAGAGACAGAGAATTTGGAAATGTGTTAATGCTTCTCATGAATACTCCTAGCATCCAGTGACTGATGATTCAGATGCTTGCTGGGTCATCGTCTATTTTTACTGACGTTGAAGGGGTTTTCTTTTTTAATAGAAACAATCTTGTAGTAATTTTACAGATTTATTGCAAGAACAACATTTGGGAAAATTTGTATGTAGTTAAGCAAGTCACCTCAGGTGGACGAAGCAGCTAAAATGTAGGAAGTCAGATGTCAGTTAAGAAATTCTGCCAAACCTGGTGTAACAAGATGAGCTTCAGCACTTTTTGCACTTTCCAAGTCTCCTGTCAGCTGACTGATTTCCTGCTTCTTCTGTTTCCAACCTGATAACGTATTTTATTTTAGCTGGGATGGATTTGAGTTGGTAAGATGTAGAACCTGAAAAACTTACTGTCTACTTGGCTGCTCTTATGAAGTTAGACAAGCTTTACCTCCCCTTAGAAATACAAAACGCTACTTGTATATCTGAAAACAGGGTTCAATTTCATAGATTGCATTACTTTAGACTATCACGTTGAAAAGGTTTATGAATAAAAATATACTTCGTCATGCTATGCTTCTTGTTGAACTGGAAAAAAAAAAAGTTTGACCCCTCCACAGAAAGCTGACCGACTTGACCTTGTCTTTAATGTGTTTTGTAGTCTTCAGCAACACCTGCTGGTCGAAATACTCAACTGTACACTAAGTTTTTGACTTGAAACTGTTTGTGTGCTAGGATGACACTCAGCTCGTACTGTTAGAAATCATTATCTTGTTCTGCAGTAGTGATTGAACATTCTTGCTAGTAGTAACTCACGTAAATGTTGATATTTTTTCATCTGCACCCACCCTCTTGGTTCTGTAGGCTTGGAAGAGGCATCCTCATGATTTGCACCATATGATTTGGTATATAATCTGTATGCACACTTAGTACGTTTGTGCGTGACTATCACCACTGTTGCTGTGCTTGAGAGCTTGGGCGTTAAGCAGCAGCCAGCACGAGTCAAAAAGCAAGGCTGTGCCTTGCCTGAACCGGGGAAACCGTCTGGGAGTGCTGTGAGCAACCCCAGCTGGAGGCTGCCGAGCTAATTTCTCCAGAAACACCGCAGGGAGAAAGCAGGAAGAGGCAGCGACTGGGCAGGACAGCACACAGGAAATTAAGGTCCTGCTTCTGTTTAAACAGTTGGATTGGGTGAAGATGTTATCTCTCGGAAGGATAATGGGATTGGGGTAGGGGGAAGGGAGGTGCCCCAGGGAGAGAATATTGCTGTGCCTAATTAAACAGGAAGCAATTTATTACTGTTAAACATGTTGCTCAGAGATCTGAGGTGGTAGATGCTTATCTGAGATTCTGGATAGTGTTGAAAAATCTGATGAGCTGGTTTTAAAGATCTGCGTTTTGCCAGTCATTTGACTCCCTTCTAATATGCAGCATCAATGTTTAGCGTGACATCTGAATAATCTGCTGGTCTAAACTGAGTTCTCTGTTTGACTGAAGATGAAAGCAGAATAACTGGCCCAATTCCAGCTGATGATCTTCTCTGTATCTCTAGGATTACTGCCAGATAGGTAGGAAATGGACACAAAAACTGCTGCTGTTACTGATTTACCGTTATGCCCAGGAAGTGATTCTGTGTGTTCAGCCTGCATGCTGATGAAGAAGACCTTGTTCATCTGTTGATTTACAGACAACAGAACGCGCCTCTAAGGAATGTGTTTTAGGCAAGGTGTTCTGCAGGGTAGGGTTGGGGGGACAGGAGAATTTCCTCCTGTTCTCAGCCTTTAGTAGTCTCACCAACTACTGCTCTTAGGGTGATCTTACTTCTGCAGGTGCTTCCTCTTGCCTCTTTTCACTCTCAGCTACTTAGGTGTTAAGTAGTTTAGGGTAGAATCTGTGCATATATTTGTTTCATGCCTTAGCAAATGGGATTTTAATCTCCTTTTGTTCTTGCAGACACTGATTCAATGTTTATTGACAATCTTCTACACTAACCCTGTTTGAAAGCCTTTTCCATGGACCATTTCTCTCCAAAGTTTCCATCCCAAAACATGGCATTATGTGGTTACTGCAGAACACACGTGGGATTTAATTTCCTCTTCCTTTCTGCACGTGAAGTATCTGTGGTACTATGAGTTCTGTAATTTGGTGAGAAATGCCTTATCAGCCACAAGTATAGATTAAGATACGTGTTACCATGGAGGAACTGAATGCATGGAGGTAACTTCGTGCTCTGTGTTTTACTTCTTTTGTCTTCTTTACTATCTTTTGTGAAGTTTGAAAAGAAATGCTTATGTTGTACATATGTGTATGGGTGTGCTTTGCTGGAAGCAATTCAAAGATTGCTCTAGGAGTATTAGAAGTGAATGGAAGATTAACTTTTAAAAGAATTTTAAAGGAATAGAAAACCCAAATTCCTCAAGTGGCTTAAGGACTGGGTTATGGAATAGTGTCAGGTGTACTTACTGTTTTCTACACTGTCCCCCAGTGCTTCCTTGAGGTGTTTTATGGCGGGACTAGTGTGTTCGGAAACCATAACACATTGATCGTGAACACTGGCTTTTGCTGTAGTTTTGTTTTCTACAGAAACATCTCTGTGAAATGGCAGATACTGGAAACACAGTTTGCTACAAAATTGGTTAATGGTCTTCAATTTCTGTTTGCTTCAGTGTAGTCTTCCTGTGGAGAATGAAAATGACTGGTCTAGCCATAGTGCAGGAAGATTTTCTTTGGGCTAACAATGAGCAGAACACTGTGAGTTACTGATGTGTCGGAATTTTGTCCTTGATGGCATTTTAAGTGACTCAGAGGCATAAAACAAAATTAGTAACAGTTCAAATACGTAATCTTCCCTTTGGTTAGAACCTCCCTGACAAATGCTTATTATTTGTCTAATAAGGAATAATTAAGCATCTGCAGGGAGAAGGAAGAGAAAAGTGATTGACCTCTTAAGGCTGAGCCTCAGCAGGGTCTAAGTAAAGCTTCTTCCTCAGAGTGTGAGTCACCCTGTGAGACCGTGAGCCAGTTCTCCCTCCCTGATCTCGCCACTCTTCAGTCATGTTAACTGTGGTGAGCAAACAAGATCAGAATAAGCACAGATCTAAAATAAAGCTGCTGAGATCTCAGACAACTTCCAAGAAAAGCAGAAGTTGCATCAAAACTTACTTTTCTACCATGCAGTTTAGAGTTTCCTATCGTGGACTTCATGGTTAAGTGTGATCGCTGTTAATTATCTTCTGTGGATTGAATGTCAATCTTATCTTCAGAGGTTTAGAATGAAAAGTCTTTGACAAGCAAAGATCCAGACGGGCACGTTAAAACAGAAGAGTTGCTTAAAATAACCCACGCTTAGGGTGTGGTGCAGTTAGTTCTGTACCTTTGTTAAAGCTATTTTGGGTAAGTATAAAAAACAAAGGTTTTGTTCAACAGCAAGATTTTGTCTGCATGTCTAAAATTCAGCTTAACTGATTTTGCTCAGTTAGCTCAATCCTGTAAGAACTATGTTAAATATGAGTATGTCTGTGTAAAATAATGTACTAGTTTCATGCATAACTTGTAAGTATCCTTTTGGTTAACCTACCAAAAGCTGGAGCAGCTGAGGCTTGTGTAAACCACTCATTTTAACGAAATGTTTAGGCATGGATAGTTAACCTATTGCCCGGAATGGAACTATTTTATATTCTTAGTGAAAAACAAGTCCTGTTCTGGCAAAGGATTTTAGCATGTCATTTAAATCGGGGAAAACACAAGACAGCACAAAGGGGGTTTTTACAATTATTTTTAGGGCATTTTGTTTTAATTTCATTTTTCCGCTCTATTGTTTTTATAAAAATGAACTGCCAAAAATCACTGAACCCTGTTCAAAACAGAAATTAAGAAATGAAGTCCCTGCCATGAGGAGATTCATGTGTGAACTATATTAATTGCTTTTCCTCTGTGACATTTCGAGAACCTAACTGTATTTTAATGCACTTTAATAGGTATGTTTGGTAGTTACTCATGCCCTTGTGTTGCTCAGCTACGAAATAAAACAAAAGAGTTTGTTAGGTCTGCACATACAAAAGTTATGTCTTTCCTCAAGCGGGAGAGCTGTGGCCAAATTGGAGAAATGCGGATGTCTTTCAAGATGATAGATGTTTCTGGTAATACTAACAGCTATAATGTTAGCAAATCAGGTTCATTAGGAAATTTACTCCAATTAATCTTTGATGTTAATTGCATAGTTCTCACAGTCCATCTTAAGGAAAGAGCATAAATAATTGTGGATTGCAAAGTCCTGAATAAACTATGGAGAAAAAGGTTAAAAATGACAGCAGGAAGGTGGCCATGGTACACCCGATGAGTAGGGTAGGTTGAGTCTGACTATTCATCATGCTACCCAGAGACGCACATCTCTGCATGGCTAGGGTGGTGTTCTTGCTTGCTGTACGCTGGAGAAGACACCAAAGAATAAGTAGTACTGGACACCTGCAGATGATTCTAGTATCTAGTTTCCCACAGACATCTCGTTTTATGAATTAACACATATGAAAATTAAAAGCCCTTCCTGCAGTGGCCTTTGCTACCCACTCATCTGTAGCGATCCTGACCAGCAGACCACTGTATGTCCAGATGAGTGATCCACGTAAGCCACGTCTGTTCCTGCCCAGCTCTTGCTGCGCGGCGCTGCACTGCGCCGCCCATCCAGCCTGGCCTCCAGGCCCACGCGGGGCTGCCGGTGTCCTGTGGGCAGGGGGTGGATTTACCTCTGATGCGCCAGCGGAGCCTGTGGGCAGCTCCTGCCTCCTGCCTGTGACTGTACCTGCTGCATGGCCTGCCCCTTCCCGGAGCACGTGGCAAGAGAGTCGAGGTGGTGACATCCTTTCTGCTTGGCAGAGGAAACGATGTTTAGAATTGTTTTCTTCTGTGCTGGTTTTTGCTGGGATAATTTTCTTCACAGTAGCTACTGTGAAGGGGGGGGTTATGTTCTGGATTTGTGCTGGAAACAGTTGCCAGTTGAGGAATGTCCTTATGGCTGAGCAGCGCTTACACAGAGTCAAGGCCTCTCTCCTGCTCCTCATCCCACCCCACCCGTGAGCAGGCTCGGGTGCAACAAGCGGTTGGGAGGGGACACAGCTGGCACAGCTGACCCCGACTGACCAAAGGGATACTGCAGACCATATGATGACGTGCTCAGCAATATAAAGCTGGGGGAAGAAGAAGGGGGTGGGGTGTGGAGATTCTGAGAGATGGCGTTTGTCTTGGCAAGTTACATGATGCAGCCCGGCTTTCCTGGAGATGGCGGAACCCATGGGAGATGCCTGCCCGTGGGAAGTGGTGAATGAATGAATTCCTGGTTTCGCTTTGCCTGGGCACGTGGCTTTTGCTTTACCTCTTAAACTGTCTTAATCTCAACCCATGAGTTTTCTCACCTTTACCCCTCCGGTTTTCTCTCCTATCCTGCTGTGGAGTAGTGAGTGAGTGGCTGTCTGGCGCTTAGCTCCTGGCAGGGTTAAACCATGACACCTTGTAAGATAATCCTGTAATAATACAATAGTGTAACCTTTTCTTGTGCAGGGTCTGCGTGATGTGCTGCATCTCCATCAGAGACCTGGCTGATGCTGCACAGCTGAGGGTTCCCAGCAGCTGAAGGAATGGAGCTAACACTGTCAGCTCACAATAAAGGGTATGTAAGCGGTACTTCAGAGCCTGAGTGCCTTTCTTAGAGATCATGGTGAGCCAGCACCACCTGGTGCAGAACACTCATCTCGCTGTACCCGCCAGGACTACTGCCTGATGATGCAGCTGAACCCAGACTAGAACTGGACAAAAGTTTAAAATCTATTTTCTTCGTTGTTCGCTGATGTCTTGAATTTGGCATCTCAGCGGTGCTGCTCCACTTCCCTTAGTGATGAGCTGTGTGCTGTGAATTACCTCAGATGCGGTGTTCACAGTAATACACCTTGTGGCATTTTTGCCACTCTGGCCTAGATGCAACTACCCCTATCGCTGGGAGGAGGGTGGACACATCTGAAATTCCCCCACAGGAGCTGACCTCCTCCTCTAGCCTGACCCACAGCATTTCAGGGCCTAATGCAGACAATAAAAGCAACACCCCGCCCCGCTGATCCCCAAAACACCCTAATAACAGAATTCTTCCTTGTGCTGTAGCACTCCTGCTCTGAGCGTAGCGGTGCGGGGTTCTTCAGCCCTCCCCGTGGCCCCGTTGTTGTCGATGGACCTTCACTCGCTCCAGCTGCGCGCAGCCTCGGCCGCCAGCAGCTGCTGGAA
>NW_010401221.1:0-222 GCF_000710305.1 Buceros rhinoceros silvestris
GTCCCGCCAACCGCCTGCGGGCGAGACGGGCCCGGCGCGGACGGACTGCGGGGAGCGCTGCCCGCTCCTACACCCGCCACCCTCCGGCCTTGCCTCCAGAGCGCCAGGTCATGGGCTGCAAGGGGAGGCTGGTGGTTTCGCTTCACCGGGAAGCGGCATTCGCGAGAGCCGACCCCGGGGAGGCACAGCCCCGCGGGAGATCACCGGGAGGCGGGGGGGGGC
>NW_010401221.1:419-6095 GCF_000710305.1 Buceros rhinoceros silvestris
TCGCAGCATTATAATCAGCAACTGCTGAAGACTTACCACTCCGTTCAAGGTCAACTGGAGCTGCGTGGGAAACGTACCCCGACTTCACACTGCTCCTCGGGTCTCCGGCTGTGCTGGGATCTGCCTGGGGTTCTTTCACGACAAAACACACATCAACAGCAAATACTTAACTTTTCCAGCCACCGTGCCCTTGAGAGGTGCTACATACACCTGCTAACACCCGTGAACAAAATAAGCTCAAAACATAAGCTGGATCTAAAGTGTGTGATACAAAGAAAACCATGAAATCTACAGAAGTTCTAGTGCTGATCTGAGGCCCTCGTCTCCTTATGAAATACTTGGCACTGATAGATGCAGACCCTGGCAGTCTGAGAACTAGAACCATATCTATTAACGCTTCTAAAAAAAAAAAATAATTACATGATATATGGATGAAGAACAAAGACCAGACCACTTCCACAGCAGAAAGGTTACAGCCCACCCCCCAAACTCCTGATGTGCTTAGAAACTTTTTACAACAAAAGGAACATACTCCTTTTCCAATGCAGTAAACATCAATCATATCTTGTTCTTAGACCAAGGAGATTCCTATAACTCATTGTCACTTATGTTTGGAAGTTACTCAGCCATTCCTCCCCACATCCTGAAAACAGCAATCCTATGCAAATATGAAGGGTTTCAGACTACTCTGAGCATTCTCTTTTTTTATATATACACAAAGAATGACACCCACTCTGTTTGTTGTGTTTTTGCCTGTAAAAATAAATAAAAACAATCAACTTTGGATTTCAAAGTGTCTGTCAGTAGGTGGCTGCGTATACTATCCTTGCCAGTGCAGCTGAGCTCTTCATTGACATTATAATTGTGTTGCCAAAAGCCTGACACCCTACAGGCTTCTCAGACTTGGGAAGCTGTTACTTGTGGAGACAAGATACAGCTTTCATCAAAGTTCCTACATGATCGTTTACATTGCATTGCTGTTTCATTACTGCAGCACGTGATTCTGGTATGCATTACTACATCTGGCACAGTAAATCCTGGGAACAAGGGGAGAACAAGATGGTTAATACTTAAAAAACAGACAGGGTGAGAGGAAAAACAACAACTTCATAGAGAATTTCTCACCTGGTACTTGCTTTCTCAGATCTTCCTAATCAGAGAAGATTTTTACAGAACATTTTCGTTACAACACCCTGGATCAAAGAAAATGAAAACTCCCATTTACCTTTCAGCATCAGACTTTCCATGTACAACTAGAAAAAAAAAATATTAAGTCATCTATGAAATTGGAAGAGTCAGTGAAAGTCATTCTGAATTCATAGCATAGTTCTAGGGTATCACAGGTTTTCTTGTCACCCCAACTTCTAATGAATCAACCACCTTCAAAGCAAAAATGCATTAGAACTGAACAGCTTTTTCACCCCAGCCTATGGTGTGAAATTTAATCCCATGTGCAATTCAATTGAAATTAATAGAAAAAGGCACATTGTTGTTCTCCTGAACACAGCCTACCCCGGTCTCCAGTTTCCAAGACTATAAATATTGTGAACAATAACCACATTGGTAGGTAAAGCATTCTCAAGGAAGAGTTACAAGAACTGCTCTGAATCATACAAGGAGGAGCAGTGATGTAGAAGCCATTTCCAGCAGTCAGAGATGTTGCTGTTCTGGCATAAGCAGTAAGATAATACCACAGGGCCAGGGATTTACTTTTCCTTACCGCAATGCCAGCATTAAGGTTAGAATACTTATCTCTACGTCTGGAAAAAGGCAATAAGGTGCCTTATAGTACTGTCACTCACCCCTTGAACCTGAAGGCTTTGAACTTTCACATAATTTATTTTTTTATATTACCAAACTAAAATGATAGTACTTGTATTTTTTCTGCACGTGCAGGACAGGGCCTCAAAGGTAAAAACACTGCTGTGGGTAGGAACCCCCTTTTTGCTGCAGAAAGTGTGTTTGTCTCCTCAGGTAGCCAGGACTAACATGCACATATATATATAAAAATAAATACATATAATATATATAAAAAAAAAAAAAGATGTGTGGTTGAGTACCTAGTCCTCATGCCTTCAAGGATCATCCTCCCTGCATGTCTAACCACATGCTTTTGTAATGCTACTGTATGCAATACAAATACAAGTTGTTTCCTTTATGTAATTCTCTAGGCTAGAGTGTTTTTCTTAGGGTTCTTGCTTCTTTATGAAGACCTGTTAAACCAGTGGATTATTCACACAAATCAGAGTACTACCTAAATGTTAGTTCGGTCTCTAGTCTCACTGGTAAAACATGAGGTAGCAGTGTTTAAAAATAAGTTGTTAAACAACTCAGCTTCAGATAACTCTGTCCTTTCCCTTGTCTGATGGTCTCCGATTAATGACTCGAGATACTGGAAAATATGTCATAAACGGGCATGAAGTAGTACACATGGAAATTACTTTATCTTTATTTGGGGTCCATATAAGATAGATTAAGATATAACTTTTGGAAGAAGAAATGTATCCCTTTATTTAAAAAGAATGGGATATAAGTAGAGGAAGTCAACCTACAACATTTTTTCTAAAACTGCACTTAACATGAAATATAATCCTAGAGGTTATTGCAACATTAAACGTCCCTTCTTAATCAGATCAGTCCAAGCGTTCGTAGCTGCAAGATGACTAAATTGATGTATCCAATACTTGACACAATGCACAAAAGACCCAAACTTTCCCTCATGGTGATGTCAGAATTGACCAAATTAAGTGTTAATTTGCCTATTAAGTGTTTCACATATAGTATGTATGACAAAGTAGCCTGTAATTACACCACTATCTAATTTCTTCGCTTTTGTTCACACACAGGAAACATGCAAATCTCCCTGCAGCCTGCTCAGCCCTGTCAGCTCCTGATTACTGAGAGCACTCAACACCTCAGAAATCACTTGGCTAATAAAGACACCCCTGCACTTCAGTGACTGTGGGATGGATTTCTAATCAGCCACTACAGCCTTCAAGCCTAAGATTGCGCTAACAGATACTACAATTCATTACAGTCCCATTGAATGAAATTAAAACCCAAATGCTAGGAAAACTGACGACATCTTACTGCAGCTTCTGCAGTACAATGTTCCAAAGAGAACAGCTTCACAGGCAATAAAACCTTCTGACTGATTGTATCAGAGAGTTATTTATTACAGAGGTGAATGACCTCGGACTAACAGAGAATGGGCAAAAGCAACACAGTTTTTTGTGAAAGAGTCACAAGTCTGTCCTACTGCCTTAAAAGACTTGGAAAAATGTTATTTCCTTCATCTTTAATATATTGCCTCTCGCGTAAATCTTCCTAAATGTACTTGTAAAAACCATTTTGCTTTAAAGGCCACAAAACCATCAGATACCGGTAACAGTGTTCAGTCATTATTGACCTGAGTCGTCTTTGAAACCACACCTTGTTACAGTCCCTTTAACCAGCCAGTACCTTGCTTACCAAACAATATTTTCCATATGGAAAATTCTTGCAGACATTTATTTCTTACATGTTTTTCACTTTGGTGTTGGTATTTAAAAACATGTGAAGCCATGTTTATCTGCAACTATTTAGGAAAAGTTTCTTTAACTATTTGGAGAAAAATCTTTTTTCTGAGCTACTTTCTTGCTTCCTTTGCTTCTGTTGCGGTAATACTAACACCACTTGAAATGAATTTTCAACGTCCAATATGGAAAAGCAAGAATATAAGCACACATTACCTATGTATATTAATATATGGTTAAAACAAGAGTAGAAAAAGAAAGCAATTGAAATCAGAAACTTTAGTCTCTGCACTGTTCCTCACAAACTCCAGTATAAACCAGAGCTAAGTAATTTTACACTTCCATAGTGGATCTGGGTAGAGAAGATTCTGACTATTTAGTTCTGCCTGGTGCACATTTGTCAGCCATCCCTCTTCCCAAAAGAAAGTGTTTAATCCAGACAAGCTTTCCTGGTAACCGAAGTGACACAGTTTTACCATCCAGGCACCTTGCCATTTGAATTCTGGTACATTATTCCAGCCATTACATCAGACATCTTAAAATCTTGCCAGAACTCTAATATAATTTAATACAATTCAAAATGGCACAGGAAATTTGAGCTTCTACATACAGCCTTTAAAAAAAATAGTCCAGTAACATCAAGCAAGTCTAAAAATCTCAATACGGATGCAAGTTTTGTAACTGCTTTTACCCAGCTTCCTAGCTTCACAGCCTAATCTTGTATTGAGGAGAAGATTAAATAGCAATAAAAAAAATAAGCTTTTTATATGAAATACACTTTGAACTATGCATTCACTTAAGAGCAAACTTACCAGAGGAGTTAGAAACCCATCATTCTTCTCTGTTAATGCATCCAGTGTAGTACATGCTACCTGTTATGTGACAAGTGAGTGCTTAACCAACATCTGGTCCAAAGGGAAGTTTGAGTCTGCAAGGTAAAAAATAAGCAACCTTGAATTATTTTAGACAAGATCTCAAAATAACAATGCTAGCAAAAAGCCAATTATCTCTCTACCTAAATTCACAGTGGACAGGAAATGCAAAGAAACACAGTGCAGAGGGAGCCAAACTGTCTGGAAGGAAGATGGGTCACATCCTAAACGTCTTTGCCTGGCACCATGCTCAACCATTCCCTCTAGCTCTTGCAGAAGCCTGTTTAACTCTCATAAAAATTATTCAGAACTAAGACAAGTCCACTGGGCTCTGTTCTACCACATGAAACAACATCTAATTCAATTTTGCTTTGTAAATATGTCATAAACAAGAAGTGTAGATATAACCTCGGCCAGGGCAGTCCAAAAATGCAGATATAATTCCTATAATAGTCAGGACATGATTTCCTCATGCGTTATACCAGGACAGAGGATTTTCTATGCCCACTTCCAGTATGTGCCTGACAACTCATCCCCAACAGGGCAGAAGGGGAAAAAAATTTTTGAAAACCTACTGAATTCAGCACTTGCACCAGGTCACAAATGAACGCAGACATTTTTGCCCCTCCAGCAGGAGCTGCTAGAGGGACATCTTTCTGGCTCTGTCACATAAGAATGCCGGGGAGCAAGCTCTGGTCAAGTGACATTCCACAAGAAGTAGGGCCCACATATGTTTAGCAAAAAAATTGGTTGTCCTGGTCTCTAGTGCATGGACTGCTTCCAAGTCTGAAAACTAATCCAGCTGCAGCAGCCCCGAGTTTCCACGGCTAATTTATTCCACTCCCAGCTAATAATTCAAAATATCTGCCTGTGGGCAGAGTAAATTAGCCTGTACAGAACCCAGTACTGTCACATCAAACTGCTTCTGGTCCTGGCAGAAATACCAGAAAGGCGGTAGCTCAGGCTTATCTGTATTATACCAATCTGAATTAGAATAGCTCAAAGAACAAATAATATTTCTGGACTGCATATACAAGCAGGCAGAGGCCAGAGTGTCCTCCAAGTTACACAAGTTGGCGCTGCGCTTTCACACTCAGAAATGGACCACCAAGGAGTTCCAAGTGCAGGAGATGGAAGCTCATTCCCCAAGGCATGCTTTACCTTAGGGCTGTAGAAACAGAAGGTATTATGGCATTTGCTATCTTGGTTCCCTGTCACTAGAAACCCTCCCTCTACAAGACCGACTCCCTTATCAGCATAACATGTCACATCAGGAGACTAAGCAGGAA
>NW_010401221.1:6196-17422 GCF_000710305.1 Buceros rhinoceros silvestris
GGAATGGGGTTTTTTTTCCCCCCACTACACCCAATCAGAGCTCAGTAGACACTCATTCCATGACCTTATTTTCAATGATTTTATGAGCAGGCAAGAAATAAGAGGCTGTAAGCCATCACCTGGCAGGATTCTCCCTGTACCTGGGGAACTGGGTGGTTTTCACTCACCCAGCTAGGTAGAGATAACACTGACAATAAATTTGAAGAGCTTGGTGAAAATGGTGAACAGCTGTCAATCTTTAAAGAGACTAATGAAACTTGAATAAGGTTTCAAATTCTTAACATACCACAAAACTATTTCATTTACAGACATATTTAGGTGATGTGATCATAAAATAACATGTCACTTATTGGTCAGCGCTTTATTTATAGCCCTGACTTTTTACTATCCTTGAGATGACTTAAACTCTGCCAGCTGTCCTTGACCTCCAACTAAAAGATTAATCCTACCAGGCAAAGTGTAACTTGCATAGATGCAAAAAGAGAAATATCCTTCACCTCAAAAATTTCTCAAGCAAAAAACCTAGTAACAGAAAAAAAAACCCCACACACGCACCACAAAAGCTGAATTACTAAAACCACTTTCCCCCCCACACCCCAAAACACAAGCAAGCAAAAGGAAATTTTGGCTCAAAAAAAAAAAGATTATTTTTGATGGACAGTTCATTTGCCCAAATAAACTTAACTGATCAAATAAAGTTACATCGAAACATGATACAAATGCAAGCTTTGTATGAATGTCAGACCATACCCACTGGGCTCACTGTGGCTTCGTGCAGTGGCGCCCTCAGCGAGGTTTAGTCCAGTCCCTGTTAAGCACACACTGCGGATCTACAGAAACTTGCAACTTAGCCACAGTCAAGCAGATTTTCAGGGGACATTTGTAGCTCTTAGGACACAGCCTCCTATTTCCAGTCCCTGTTTTAAACCCAAATACTTTAATTAACAATTTATGCCTTTTCCTAGACAATCTCTACTTAAAAAGTAATTTAAAAACAAAGAAAAGAAAGCCTGTTATAAAAACCTTCAAGTCCACACACTAAAACTTTGCCAAAGTCAAAACCAACTGAATACAGTCTTATCATGCGACATTTCCTGTTATTAGAGGCAGGGCCTATAATTCAAAAAAGCTTTTAAAAAGAGGTGGGTTTACCGTCTTTTAAACAATGTCAACATCTCAAAAAGACAATATAAGGGTGTGCAGTATTGCTTCAAACTGAATATATCACACCGATACTGTAAACATGCAACTTCTCTTCATAGACATTTTCTTGAAAACAGATACTTTATTCAGAGAAAATAAACGGTAAAATTTACTCTCTAATGCCAGTCTTATCGGATTTGTCTCCCACCACACAGCCCTATTACTTTGTCTGGTCTTGTGCATCTCCAAAGTTTTGACTCCTATCAGAAAAGACTCGTCAATGTTCACATCTCCATTGCCCTTTTGAGAATGGAAGGAATAAAGCAAAAACAAACAGACCTAAGCACCTTTTAAAATATTTTACTACAAATAAAGTTGGAAGCATCAGTCCTGCAACTAGTCCAAATGGTGAATCCTCCTCTCCTCACGAAGTGTCGTTTCACATGAGCACAACATGAGCTGTGCTTTATGCTGGTAAAGGAGTCTGTTCACTGAGCACAAGGCTGCGGCAGTCCCAAACACCCAAGTCATCATTTAACTGTTGTGTTTGTGGCAGAAATAAACACCCCTGACCCATATCCATCTCTGGGTTAATACATACTCGTTCTCAGTAAGGCTACTGAGTTTAGCAATAGCACACTAATAGATGCATGTCTGTTTTGAAAACACATATACGGAAAGGTAAACAGATATAATACATATCATATCAAACATAAGGAAATATTTTCTTCTTACTTCTGGAGCTTTGAAAAGTTATGATAGAGATCAATAACATGTTTTTTTTCCCCTCCAGCTTCTGGTAGTCTCTGCCAGCATCTACTGCCTTTGCTTTGGGAAAAAAAGTTATCACCAGGTTACACAAACATTTGCCTGAAAAGCATAAATACTCTCACAGTGTAATGCTAACTAGTTGGGAAGGAAAGTATGTTTTAATGCTACTTGCACAAATAAGATTAAATACTAAAAAATAAAGAGGAAAATTTATGCAAGAAAAAACACTGACATCTCATACCACTGGATTAGAACAAATGTCCTTAAAGCAAGCATAAATCATGCTTTACACAGGTTGACTTACAGTCTGTTAGGGGAAATACAGGTGATCTCAGGCCTCATTTATTTGGAAAAGTTGCACTGGTTTCACAGCATCTGAAAACTGAAGTTATTAAAGCTGTGTAAGACTATGACGTTGGCATAAGTATGTTTGATTGCAATTTGCCCTATATCAAAAGGATGTATTTTCTGTCCTAAAACAAAACATGAACTTGTACCAAAGTAAGTGTCCACGCTACTTAGGCTGGCCTAACTTTTTCACAGCCTTAGGACAAATGCAAATGTGAATGCACTCATCATACCGCTGACTCTTCTCTCTGAACTCTCCAATACACACCTCATTTGATTACAATAACTAGGCTTCATTCTATGCAAATCAAATTAACTGTTTGTAATATCTTTTGCATAGCAAACTTTCACCTTAACTTTAGTCTAATTTGACCACTTGAAAAAACCTTCCACACAGTTAGGGAAAAGAGGCATTTAAGAAAAAAAGACAGCAACAAAAATGGCTCAGTGCTTCATACCTGATAGTGTAGAATGGCTGCATTCTTTTTATAGTTGCTTAAAGTTTGATGTAGTAACATGACAGAGGTTGTTTTTTTAAACATGGTCTACTACTCATGCCCAAAACCAATAACTAATGACAGCTGTGTCAACTTAAAAATATGGCCTATAATAAAACTCTCCATTGTAATTAAATTGGTTTAAGAATCCATGCATTTTGGCATAAAATCTTATGTTGCCACAAATTAAAAATGCACCTGTATCAATTTTAGGGCCGGGGAGAAAAGAAACCCCTCTTTCTCAATACTCAGAAGGTGACATTACAGTTACGAAACCACCATTAAAACATACAAGTCATGGGACACATCTTCAGCTCTGTAGATATTATTTTAGCTGTAAAGATGATGCGTGTCACTGAAGACCACAGAAGTCAAAAGCAGATATGTCTCTTCTGTATCCTGTGAAGATCTTTGAAGAATTGAATCAAACAGATCTGACCCTCCACATCTTAGACACACAACTAGCTCCAAAGAATTAGCCAATCACATTTTTTCTGAAAATTTGCATAGACATCTTTAATTTAGCCTATATTTACCAGAGAACAATCCGGTATATGTGAATATTTTAATTTATCTTCGTCCTAAAAGTCACAATTATTTCCATTCACCACTTTCTTTTCTTTCTGGAGATCATACCCATCTCCTGTAGTCTTTCAAGGATTCCCTCCTCACGACATTTTAGAGCGCAAAACCAGGATGTCCGTATTTCCTGGCTGAAAGACACTTTTCCCCTTCTTTTGGACCTAGATTTAAGAGTATGTGCATGCAATTAAACTCCAGTTAATTTCTTTTCTAATTTTTCATTGATAAACTTTTAATAATGTAACCACCTATAATCATAAGAATATGGGAGCACAAATATTAAGTAAGGTGAGGATATATGCATCATATTCTTAATGTTTCTTAAATGTCATTATTATCTGTCTTCTATCTGCCTGTGCCTGGCTCTCCTTTATGTTACACTGGGCAAACCTGTGCCTCCTCTCCTTTATGTTACATTGCACTCTAGTTATACTGCATTGTAACCAATTTTATCATAACTACACTGTGTCCAGAACCTGCAGAGATTTATGGACACACTCAACTTGGCAGTTTTCTTGAAGCTTGAAATACTCCTTACACAAAGCTATTCACCTTGGTAAGTTTTCTCGGGCACAAGTTCAAGGAACACAGGATGCAGGAACTGTGTCTTGCCACACGCGATGCAAAAATAACAATGTGCAATTCAAACAGAGAAGACAGTGAAAGTACATATAAGTCTTTCTCATAACTTTGTCCATAACGTTACTAAGCATCATGAATTCGCAAGCGCTGTACTGCTGCAATGACAGTGATCTCTCAGATAAAATTGGTACAGCTTCAACCTGCGATCTAAGTAATTTCTGAACCCTATAATCAGTTTTACTGGAAGAAGGGCTCAGACTATTTCATTTCACAAAGAGAAAATAGTTCATTTATACTGTTTTTCATATTCTCTGCATTTTCGAATATGAAATTAAATACGTGTTTGCCTTTGTCCTGTTTTCTGATGTATTAAAGAGCAGATGCTCCAGCCAAGAAATCTTAATATCCTAGAGAACTGAATCACATGTTGTAGAACTTATTGCACGCTTGCTGGATTAATGACAACAGTCTCACAGAAGCAGAGTAGAAATACCATCAGTGATGGCAATCACTGGCAGGCCATTCAGTAGTCACGGAAGATGTGGACTTGGCAAACACTATGATGTCCAAATACATCTGCTGACAAAACATGGCAAGGTGAGTTATATACCATAACCAGCATAGGGCAAAAGCACCATAAAGCCAATCAGCCTGTTTACTCTGGGAACTTCTTACTGATAGAACTGTACACAGAAGAAATAGGGCATTACAGCTCTCCAGCGCACCACCATGCCACCTGGCAAGCTCGTGTTTAATGAGCCTGCCAGGAAACACCATCACTCTAAATCAGTGATGATTCACCCCACCTGAAGTACCTTACGTTCTAGGCTACCTCTAGTTTCCAGCATGCACAATTTGAGAATTTCTCATGAAAATCCATTTTTGGCAAATAACCAAAGATGTCTTCATGTCTCCTCTAGATCAACCTTACAAAATTTGAAAGAGAAAAAACTTCTTGAGCATTTCAGAGTTTAGGAAAATTCAGTATCAGCCTTACAGAACAGCACATTAAACTATGACATATATCTGCCATTGCAGTGTAACATACATCTTTGAGTGACAAAATGAAAAAAGACCTTAGAGGCTTGATCACACGTATCTGAAATCAACAGGAATTTTGCCTCTATTTCAGTGGGAATGAGACATGAGTTAGCTATTACAGGCAACGTTTCCAGAACCTGGCAGTTCTCAATAACTAAGGACTGCTGAGTGCAGATTGCATTTGAAGTCTGGCTTAACATTTGCCTCTCACGTCCTATTGAGCACTGATACCTTTTAAAAATCTGGATGACTAATGATAGATCTAAATTCAGATAATGGGTGTTTTTTAAATCCTACTCCAAGATGTAGACTACAAGCTATTACAGCCTATTAATCCACTATTCTTAATACACAAGTTACTCAGAAAAATCTAAAGCCACAGACAGACATACTCCCTCTTAAAAATTTACTGCCAATCCTTCTAAAGGGTTCGTTAGTTTCATAAGACGAGTCATTTCAGCACATCATCCCCTGCATTCTGCTGTCTTATTTAAAAAACGGTGTACATAGCATTGGTATTAATAAAAGCTCACAGCAAGAAGCATTCACTTCTTCAAAAGTATCTAGATCTTGTAGATAGAGAACTGAATCATTTGGTACAAAACTATTATAACAGATTCCAGTATGTCATTTTTGACTGTTCCCGTCTTTTGGGAAAACACGGAAGATTTGCTCCCCACTCTCTACCCTGTAGCTTTAATGAACATAACTTAGACATGACAGCATTTTATCTTACACAGCATCTTGTCAGATCTAAAGTCTAATTTTATATCCTAGATTTTATTACTGTCTGTTTTCATTACATAATCATTCCTACAGGTATTTTCACAACCTGTTACATGCTGGATATAAGCAGAATGAATAGAAGGAAAAAGAATTCATTATTATACAAAATTCACAAAACTACTTCCAAATCTATATCACAGCTCTAGACAAATAACACAGAGGCATAACAGATTTACTGTAGAATCCATCAGTAACAGATTGCCAACAATTACCTCTGACTCAGAGAAAAACCACACAGTTTTTCCATCTGTCATAGTAGTTCTCATACACTCTAAAAATCATTTTGGTTTCAGAAGTACTGAGAGTTCCAACCTCATGATGACTTGCTACCTTTCAGATAGAAGCAAATAAAGGACAGCTTACAAAAACAGCCTCCCATAAACCTCGTTTACAACTTTCATTCAACACATAGCTGTAGTCTGAGCAGCATTGTATCCTATAGCTAGGTTTGCAGAGCCAACTCATCACCTAGTTAGGAGACTCTCATCCTACCACCAACATTTATCTTAGGAGATGCACCTTTTCTCCTATTAAATACCCCATCCTACTTCACACAGAATATTTGAGAGCTAGGCAGTCCTGGATTAGATCTGCAGAAGGACTCATATGCTGACAAGGAAATGATTTTCAACAGCCTTGCCACCAAAAGCCTCACGCTTTTCACAAGGGCTGAAAAAAGCTCCTAATACATAAGGACAGTGAGGCAGCTATGGACGAAACACTCCTACACCAAGAGGTGAAACAGAGAGCCACATGACTTAGACTTACAATGACAGAAATGCCAGGCTAACAGCACATCAGAAAAGTAGCTGGGTATGTAATCCTGAGTATTCAAACAGCAGATATCCTCAGTCACCCCTGTTCAAGCTGTTCCACTTTGCATGCAATAATTAAATGATTTAGCCCAGAAATGGAAATGATGGTCTAACACCATAGAAAAGACCCGAGAAAGAGTTTTGCGACTAGCATATCCCAGAATCAAGAAACCAAGCCTAGCACAGAAGAATAAACACACCCTAGAGAAAAAGCTTTGTCCTGATCAATATTTCATTTCTTTTTCATCATATTATCCTGTAGCTCACTTATGAAGCTGCTTATGCTATCTGGCACTTTTACAGCAATGAAAGCTCAAGGGGTCACTGCAGTTTCCCAAGTTCACACCACAGTAGCAGTAAGAGGAGAGAAATTTGCATACTTGTCTGCATAGCTAGAATATCTAAATGCCAGGGTGTCTTGCTAGCCCTGATGCAAAGCAGGAAGTAACATTTCAGAGTCAAAACCCTAAGCACACAAAAACTCTAATTACCTTCAGCAGCCTACAACCTTTCTTCTCTACAAAATTTTTGTTATTATCGTCATCTATCCCCCCCCCACCCCCCCCCAGACTCCAGCTGCCAGTGTTCAAGCTGTGTTCTAATGTGGCACAGCTGTGTAACCTAGGGTCCTGCGAGAACAGCTGTGAGAAGCCTTATCTGTGCCTCCTTGCACCATTTAGCTCCCGAGCAGCTTTTAAGCTCAGGTCTGTGCCTTAGTCCTCAAAAGGCCTGTGATGTAGGTAAACCTGGTTTAGTCAAAGTGACTTCCTGGCTAGACTCAGACCCACCTGATCAATATAGCCTATCATCTTGGAGAGTTTAGCAAGCAAAAATTGTGGTCTCATCCTTAAAATACATTTCACTGTCCTAATATAAGGATCTTCCTTCTTTTTAAAGATATTTGGGCATACAATTGGTACATAGGTGTAAACCTGGATTCTATAAAATTAAGTACAAAGACAATATTTTGCCTTACTCTGAGAAAGGTCCAAGATTTTTTTCAAAATAACTTTTTTTTTTTTACTATCTATTTTCCAGGTATGTTAGGTTTGACTCAATATATACAAAACAAAAGCCAGAAATGACCAATAAATTCTACTTCCAGCTACTCACTGAGATCCTGGCACTCATTTCTGTACAGTCAACAGGTCTAGAGCTCACAGGCCACGGCAGTTTACTTATGATATCTCTGAATGGAGGAGTAAGGACTGTTTCTCTTGACAAAAACGGATGTTGCTGCAAGATTGTCTATGCTCTGGCAGTACTGCAAAGAGCCTCTTTCTGGGACACAAGGAGTCACGACAGATATGCAAGGGGGGTGGGGGGTGGCAATTTATACAACCACAAAAAATATTTTCTCCATTTAAAAGTTGGAGAAATGCTTATTTAAATACATGTGTATGCACATATGTGCAAAGAATAGCTGAAATATTTGAGAAATAGCTCTTGCCAGTCTTAATGTGTTTTTATTGGGATGAACATTTAAAGGCAATGCAAAAAGAAGACTACGATGACAAAATATTTTTAAAAAGTCGCTGGAACAACAAATGTCGCGGTGTTTGCACGCAAAGTCCTGCCGGGGTGATCTCTCGAAAGGACAAGCTCCCGACAGGCCGCCAGGGCGAGCCCTCGCCCGGCACATCCCGCTCTGCAGCCCCGCCACGTCGGGTCCCTCCCACCTCCTGTGCTTTCAGGCAGGGGAGGGGCAAAACCCACACGTTATACAAAGCTTAATGGCTTCTCTTCAAAGCTTTCTGTATCTTCCTGACGCGGTTCCGGAGCAGCACCTGAGTGCCAGCAGGCAGAAGTGGTGTTTCCCAAGGGTACGTTCAGGTCTCGACAGTCAACGTTGTGGACGCGGGCTCTCCTCTGAAAACGTTTAACATCCACTGGAGCGGTAAGAAAGCTGGTAAACTCGAACCAGCTGGAAGCTATACCGACGCGACGGGGTGACGCTGTGCAAATACTCTGTGCTGTTGCTGCTCTGGTCCCTGGATGCAGCTTAGCCCTGGTGACCTGCACCAGCTGAAGGCCTGACACCTCCTTCTCAGCAGTGCTTCCGCTGCCGGGGCTCCCCTGTGGCCATCCTCGGGGACGGCGGGGGGTGCGAGTCGAGGCGGGTGGAGGCAGAAGCGATACTCTTTACACCACGGGTCCATTTCGCTGCAGGTGTCGACAAGCTCCACTTCAGTTAACAGACGTGTGCCCTCTTCCAAAAATAGAGCACTGGACCATTTTAGCTTTTCCCACCTCTATACTAACATTTCAGCCCAGCGTAGCATGAGCTTAACTTTGAAGATGTGAATAGTTTCCTTGACTTTTAATTAAAACCGCGTTCCCTGCTGGAGGTGACTACCCAAATCCAATCATGGTCCGCAAGGCAGAAGCTGCTGTGAAACCATGGGGAGCTCATAGTGAATGTCTTTGCTTGTGCACTCGCTGTGGCACGCCATTTCAAGCTAAGACTTGCTTCAGCCTTGGAGAATAGTAATTACAGATCAGAATAAGGCTTATTTATTTTGAGAAGAGTGATATGCCCTGTAATTTTTTTTTTTTTTAATTCTTAGCCACAGAAATATGTTGCTGCAGGTGCAGATTTCCAGTGATACTGAAACTTACAGAGGTTTTAGTATTTGAAGATTCAGGGAGGTTTTTATAATGATCAAAACATGGTTATTTTATTTCTATAAAAATTCTTCTAGTTACAATTCTTCACCTTAGCATATTTTGCCCTTCATGCTAGGCTCCTTAAAACTCGTTCCTTCTGTCAGTTCCTCTGTTACGAGAACACAGAGCATTAAACTTCAAGGGACACCTGGCAGAATTCAAAAATACTTACTTGATGGGGGGAACCCCACAGATTACTGACTTTCCATGAACAGTTGTGGCAGCTGCACTGCAATCATCAGTCTCAGGAGGAATGGGATAAAGCCAACTAAAGAGCAAATAATACCTGAAGAACAAACACTTTCTTCCAAACTTAGAGCAGAGCAGAAATAAAAGTTAAAAAATACTGGAAATATGACACTGATGTTTGTCATTTAACATTTTTTAAAAAGTTATTAAAAATATAAAATGGCAAAAGATACATATGAAGGGTTTTTCTTAATGTGACTTTGATGATATTGTGAACAACTGTCCTAATGTTGAAAGAAGCATTTATTACATGAGGGATAAATGCTGAAGGAACAAGTTAGACCCCAGATCTTTATATGTTTAAACACCAGCCCTGACCATGTGTTTAGCGTGCCTAACATCAGTAAATCTTTCATCAGACTTCTAGGACTTGCTTATCAGCATGAGTACGGTCTCTTGCAAGTGTAGTGTCTGAAAGTTAGGCATTTCAAGTTCCTACAAGGTGCGTTGGACCTCCTGGAAATCCCTGAACCTTAAATTCACAGAAGGTTATAAGTCACTTCTAGGACCCTCTGCAAACATAGGTGTCCAAAGTTGCTGTCTCCAAAACACTTCTCCAGCAGTCCCCTAGCCATGAAACCTCTGTCAGCATCTCACTTTTCAGTGCTGAAGTTTTCCAAGCACTGAAAGTCCCCTTTCTGGTACTGCAAATGGTTCTTAGGCCAAGCGGCGATGAAACTGGCTCATTCCTTACCTTCGCAAAACAAACTTCCATCCATCTTTCATGCCAGAGTGATTTTGGTCCAGAAAGGAAGCCCAGGGATACTTAGTAGATGAAGTTTCTAAAAAAGGTGAAGACTGCTGCCTTACTTCAAAATCCATCTCATATTGATAGCATTTCTACCCACTGACTCAGTGATTAAAATACTAATCCAAGCTAAGAGAAACTTCCATTCAATTTGTTCTCTACTTTAGGGTATTCATATCTCTACCCTGAATCATGATCTAAAAGTGGTGGGTAAAAGGAAGAAAAGGTTGAAAACATACAGGTGACTTGCAACACGTTTCATTGTATTTGTTCCACTTTTTGTGATAGCGAAGGACTGATTTGACTGAACGTCATAGCTCTCAAGGCTCCCTGCGGATCTGGTTCTGACTGTGTTCTACACCCACTGCATTCAGGCCCCTAGCCATTTCAATTATTCAAGCTGATGAAGCTCATATGAAACCTATGTAACTCCTAGGAATGCCCATCTCACATCAGCCCAATACCTTGTCTCCAGCAGTAACCAACTGTGGATGCCCTGGCAAGGACAGAGCATAAGAAGAGAACCAATCCGTAAAAGCCCAGACTGTTCCTGCTCATGTTGCTTAGCCCACTATTCATTTACTGACTTAACTGGCTTTTTCATAAGTAAACAAAGAGGATTTGTCTCAATATTGAGAGAAAAAAAAAATTAAGAATTAAACCAAAGGGTTTCTCAAGTTTTAAATAAAATTAATGATGTTATGTCATACTCAGATCCTCAGGATCTGGTCTGTGAAGGTACCAATGCTCTTTCATATGCTTTGTTATTTTTTCTCCTTTTTGTTTCTCAGGAAACTAGAGGTAAAATAGCTGAAGTGAGAGCACTGATATTATGTAAAAATTGAAAAGCAACATTCCAATTTAGTGTCATTGTTAAGAGTAATCTATATATTGATAAGCAAGTTTTGGTAGTTGCAGAATACTTCATCATTTTCAGAGGATACAAAGTATGGGTGTGTGTATATATATGTTTTATATATATATATATAAAAGAATG
>NW_010401222.1:0-618 GCF_000710305.1 Buceros rhinoceros silvestris
GCAGAACCCATCTGTATTTCTGGGGTGACAGAGGGATTCCAGCAGCTCACTGTATTAGAAGCTGAGGTGAGCCTCACCGGCATGAGTGGCATAACCACCCCATTATGACTGGCCCAGAGGCCCTGTGCATCCTCAGCACAGACTACCTCAGGAGAGGGTATTTCAAGGGTGTACCCAGAAGTGTACCAGTGGGCTTTTAGTATAGCTGTCTTGGAGACAGAGGAAATTGAACAGTTGTTCACCTTGCCCAGTATCTTGGAGGACCCTTCTGTGGTGGAGTTGCTGAGGGTGCCAGGTGTCAATTGCTGTTACAGTGGTGCACCGATGGCAATACTGCACTAATCGAGGCTCTCTGATCCCCATCTGGAAGCTGATCTGACAATTGGAGGGTCAAGGAGTGATCAGCAAGACATGCTCACCCTTTAACAGTCCTATTTGGCCAGTGTGAAAATTTGATGGAGAATGGAGACTTGACAGGAGACTGTTGTGGCTGAATGAAATAACACCACCGCTGAGTGCTGTCAGTACGAACTGTACTCAAAGTGGTATACCACAACTGATACTGCCAGTGCATTCTTCTCCATTCGTTTGGCACCAGAGTGCAGGCCACAGTTTGCT
>NW_010401223.1:0-8519 GCF_000710305.1 Buceros rhinoceros silvestris
TATATATATATATATAACAAGATACTATGATTCCCATGATGGGAGGACCTGAAATTACAGTTCAAAACTTTCTTAAACAGATTAACTGAAGGAAACCTTGACACTGGAAACACAGCAGGAAGAAGAGATACTTTGGTTTATGACACAGCACCCAGGTCCTTTGGGGCTGCCCTCTTCCTGAGCAGAAGAAAAGTGCAACAGTTCCCTTAGCCTAGGCAGAGCTAACTACTAAGCCTATTTGTGCTTACATCAAAGTGAGGGAGCACGTTCTTAAACACCTGCAGGCTTCTCAATTTACATAAACAGATGCCAGAGAACTACAGTGTTTTTACTCTGTTAACATAAACAAAAACCACCCCCTTCTTGAGATTACAACTCAATCATCATTAACTGTAAAACATTTCTTCCACATGAGGAAACAGCTCGAGCTTTCCAAATACCTACAGTTGCTAAAACGTATTTGGGAATTCTGCAAAGTGCTAGCAAGGTGATATTTCTTCAGGAAATTACACCACATCCAGCAATGGGTTTGTTCCCACTCTCCTGCAGAGAGCATGTGGACAACAAAAAAATGTCCCAAATCTCCAAGCACAGGGGACCTGAAAAAGCTTTTGCAAGCCTATCTGGAAAACACCAAGCCCAACCAGGGGAGATGAGCATGTGTCCAGATATATTTGATGCTTTTTGGATAAGGAAGAGATGTCCTACAAGCATCTAAATCTGAGTGTTTCTAGTGTAACTGGTTTTAGCTGCTGATTACCTTGAGTAAAAGCGTCACTCCAGACCACAGATATTGACAATTATCCATGTAAGGATTCTCTACGTTAAAGACAGCAGTTTTATAGACCTGAAGAAAGTAAACTCCATTTTAAAAACCTTATTATAAAAGGGCTCTCTGTTTAAAAGAACCCACCCCCACATTATTTAGCTCCAGATCTCCCAGGAATTACTCATGAAGGACAAAGTACTCTCTCTGTCACTTATTATATCACATCAACAGAAGTGAGGATTTCCAGATAAAACACTGTTATTCAAATATTACTGCAAGGTACATCTTCTCCCTAGTTTAAAGACAGTAATTTTATTTTAGACAACTGCCAGTTGTCCAGTTAGTACTGCCAGTTTCCTCAGTTGTCCCTTTGCCTCCTCCAGGCTTTTAGGCTTTGCAACACTTCTCAGAGGAAAGGGTAATGCAGTTAAAAGCAAATCGCTCGACTCTTTCTGTAGCTGCCAAGCCCAGCAGGTTCAGCGCACACAGCCCCCTTGTCACACAGGTAGCGGCAAACAGTTACAGCTGCACTACAGCACATGCTGCTTGAAAATAATGTATGTAGTACATAGTATGTACTTTAAAGCTCTATCTGCCTCCGCAACGGTCTGACGTGCCATGTGCAATGATGGGCACAAGCGTGCCCGTGCAGCCACCTAGGCAGCACCTGCGTGGGGGTTTTCACAAAAGAAGCACTTCATAGCACTTCAATGGTTTTTTAGTTCTGTGCAGGGTTCTTTCGACATTAAATAAATTTTACGTCTTAAAGCCACTTAGCAAAGTTTAAAGTTTTTCTGTCCAGTATTTCTTTTTACCCCAAGAATTGGGGCAAAGATAGGGAAGCCTCCTCTGAAGGAGACCAAAGTCCCAGAACTTCTAGTATTTTTGCCTGCTCCTGTGCAAGGTGAACTGAAAAGCACCTGCAGCTATGCCTCAGTAGTCAGCAAATTATTCTAGGAATAAATTTTTAATTTATTGCCTTTCCTTAAGGAATGGAAACTCTTGAAGATGACCAGTAATAATTATATCCAAACATGCAGTTAGAGACACATATTTATGACCTTAATCCCTCTTTAATTAATTAGTTTTCTGACCCACTCATCATTTTTATTTTGATTTTAAGAGCAGTAATGTAAACTTAGTTTTTAAGTCAACAGCTCAGAGGTCAAAGCAGTTGAGGAAAGAAATATGGGAGGGCTGAGACATAATCACTACGGATGTTCTTCATCCTTTCACGAAGAGAGGCAGCTTGCAGACATTCACAAAATTGATTTCACCAAGATTGTCTATAAAAAGGAAAACATAAAAAAGGAGGGAAAAAGCACCAAAACAAAACCCAACTTATTCTTTTGTTTTAAGAGCTAATGTAGAAAGTTCTAAATCGTCAGAGCACCTCTGATAGATATATATCCACTTGGATCACTGCAACGATACTACAGACACAGGTAATTTTTCTTATTATTTCAAAACATCAAAGAAAATAATCCCCTCAGCCAGCATAAAAACTAGGCTGATGTACCAAGAAATAAAACCCAAGAATGAAACATCCCTTTGGCATTTACAGGTCTAAACAGCTGCTCCTGAATCTCGGTTTTGCATGCTAAAACCACTTTAATGGGTTTGGGTTTCTCTGTGTTGTTTTAGACTTTGTTGTCTTTAGACTTTGTTGGGATCTTTGTTGTTTTAGATTGCAGACATCAGAACTGGAGAAACATCCAAGGAAAAGGAAGGACAGAATTTGGATCCATTGGTCAGGGTCTGAAGGCACCGGCAGACTTCACTGGCCCTGGCCAGCCTCAGCCAGAACCTCTACCTATGGGCCCAAGTGCCGCACCTAAGTTCAGCCCAAAGCCTTCAGTCCCTGCTTAAGCTGTGCCATTGGCACGCCTGTTGACAGTCCTATCCCCTAGGCAAGCCTATGTTGTGGCGCTGCTTTGAGTCCTGACTCTGGACACTTTGACTCCTGACTGGACTCCTTGGAGGGACACAGCGAGATTCGTTGCTCGCTGTGTCAGGGATGGCTAACAGAGCCTGCTACCAGCGCCCAGGTCTGATGTTCAGATCCTGCGAGTGGTGCCCTGATCGGCAAGTCTGTGCTGAGGCCATCCTCGGCTCCTGCCTCCATCCCTCTTGTGCAGCAGCCTATCTCTTGCTTCTCTCTGACACCAATTAAGGTACAGCTTATGCAAACTCAGATAAAGACCTGCTTTTCAGTTCAGTCAGTGAGGTTTATCAAAATATAAATCTAATGGGGATACAGCAAAGCACACTGGAATATTTGGGACGTGGCTGACAAATGTGATACTTCCTTACTGCTGTACCGAACCAGGCACGGATACATTACAGCCAAAAGTTCCTGACCCTACTTCCTGGTCAGGAAAGAGGGGAGGTCTCCAACAGCACAGTAGGTACAACACATCACTGTGAATTCACAGTCCTCATGTTAAAGCTCTTTTCTCGTCCTGTGATGCCAGTCACTTCCAGAGGGAATGCCAGGAAGGGGTCACCATCCCCCCATTTACTACAAACAGTTACCAGCTATTCTGCTATCAATAATGTACGCTGCATGCTTCGTCTGCAAGGTCTGACAGCACTGAAAACAGGCAAGATCTTAGCTTCGAGACAGTAATTACACATGTGGCAAATAATGTGTTAATATGCAATATTAGGAACTAATATATAATGTTATTACGTAGCACTCCATACCACTTCTTAATTAAGGTACACACGCTTTCTGAACCATTGCTTATGAAATTTGGACAAAAGAGCAATTCAATCACTCTGCACACACACTTCACTGAAATGACTTCAGTTTCCCATCCAAAATCCCCCTTTAATTCAGGTATAGCAGCGCAAAGGGACTAGCTAATAATTATCTTCAGATGTAACCAGATTACGTAAGGCATCCAGTTAACTCAGAAACTTAATATTCTGCAACCACAGTGGTCAAAACTGACTCCTAGGGGCCCATTGCTCTGAGTCGATATGCTATTACTGCATCTCTTGCTGCTACACAGCGCTATTTCTTCGGCTATGTCCCTGGTTATTTAGGTAAGGCATTATTTCTAGTCAGGTGTAACACAAGCATTCAAAGGCATCTCACTTCTAAGACCATTTGTACGATATTTTCAGATTATCCTGTGAATCACCTCACTCAGCATTTAATCAATGCAGCATTTTACCACGATTTCATCATTACTCCAGGTGAGTCACAAGGGACAAAAAAAAAAAATATATATTTATTTACAAGGGGAAAACCAGTCTTGGTTTAGCACCTACTAAGATTTCACACCCTTGTTCTCCATATACCTGATGACACTTTATTCCAACGCTCTTAAAGAAAAACTTGTACTTGTTTAATATGTTATCTGGGCTGAACAGGCAGGCTTAAACTTAGTAACTGACCAAGCTCGGTACACCGATATCAATAGAGACAACAGAGTCAAGCTGATGACACAAGAACTCATCTGTGTACCTCGCAGATCTCTGCAGGAGAATTGGACACCAATGTCTGTATAGTATTAATTAATGTTTATTTTAGAACGGATTAAAATACCAGTACTGAATGGTACTTAAACCCATCAATATTGTTCTGATGAGAATGTTACTTTAAGTGCAGGTATCTGGGCTGCAGCATTCTTCCGATTTTTATCCTCTGCAATAGTGGCCAGCCATTCTTCCCATTGCACAATACACCAGAAAAGTGCAAATATGTAAGACACGCACATGTCATAGCCCAGGTTCCTCCCACCTAAATTCAGACATTAAACCGAGATGTCTAAGTTAGTGCCTTCAGCATTCACTGGAGTAAGAGGGATGCACATCTCCAGAGGCTCATCAGCTCCTGACATTGACAAGCGAAGCCCAAGGCAATTGTGGATGAACTTGAGTTTGTACGGTGAAAAGCAGCAGTTTTGCATACATTACCGACAGAGTGACATGAAGAATGATTCATGTAATAAAACCAATAAAGCATTTAGGATTTTAGTAAAGCCTATCAAAGTACTCAGGATCTACCTGTGGAGTTAATGTATTTCTACTCTTGCCCCTCCTCCAGCCCTTTCACATTTTGTTCAGAAAGATGGGGGCAGAAACAGCAGCAGCAAAGCCCCAGACATTCTCACCTCTCTCTAGGGCATGCAAAATACCCTTACATGTTTCAAGCCAAAATCCCTTTAAAGACTCAAATTTTTTCTCATTTGGAGCTTTACTGTGATCAACATTTAACTTGAGTACTAAGTAGTCCTTCAGGATAAATGTTCTCATTTTTTATTTAAAAGCCTTTCACAAAGCATTAGAAATCATCAACAGACCTATGTAGGAAATACTAATTTCAAAGAAATTGCAAGACTATTTAGCAATAGGGAGGAAAACTGAGGGAGGAAAAAAGAATATAAAAATCAAATGTGTTTCATAAGAGAAATGCTTTCTTATTTATTCGTATTTTCATCTTATAGGTTGCCATTTCTCTTTCAATGAACACTTACAAGTTTAAATGAAGTCCCTCAGCTGTCCTCCTCCTTCCACCACACAAGAAAGTTTATCTTTTGTTAGTTAACTCAGAATCATGCATCATATTTTAAGACATCTAAACAAAAAGAATAAAAAGGTAAAGATATATCCACACCACAAAGGGCAGCTGAGTTCTCCCAGGACTCCCCTACTGCCTGCCTACACCACTCTGCTTGTTAGCGCAGGAAGAGCTTCAAGCACACAGTCAAATTCTCTCTCCCTCTTCAGGGCTACAGGCCCAGCACACACCAAACCGCCTCATCAAAGCACAGCACAAGGACAAGAGAACAGCTTCTTCAAGGTACAAAATGAGATATGGACAAAGCCAAAAGTTCCTCCTTCCTCACCAGCCGCAAGCATCCTAACCTGAGCTGCATCTCAGTTCCATTAGAAATCTGGACCCTATACACGCACTATTTCTGCTTTGGATCCATCACAGGAAAAAACAGAGGCCCTCAACTTTAATACAGTACTGTACTTGTAAAGTGGTTTGCTGTCTGTTTTGTACAAACTTCACATCTAATGGTGGGTGAAAAGTCTTCCCTATCTTCAGTGTACATAACCAAAGAAAATCAGAGTCTGAGAAGTGTCAATGTAAATGTGAGAACAGCACCATATTCTAGAATTCTAGTTGCCTAGAGATCATTATTAGCAAAAGCACAATTTTCTTAGTATTCAAACTCCCACCAAACCACCTACATTACTGAAAACTGAGCTTTTGGAATTAGGTATCTAAATTTCTTCTCCTCCTTCCACCTCATACTGCCCCCACACACCAAAGTTTTCTTTCCCACTCATTTCTCCTTCCATCCATCAGAAATCAAACAACCACACTGGCCTGAACATGGTGTCCTCTAAAATGGCATGGCGAGCAGTTTACGTCTCCTTAAAACTGTGTCCACTCAGATCACGTTCCAGAGAACTTTCTCAAGACCCTAGAGAATGACAAGCTCAATTTCATTTTTAAATTAACCCTGAAACATGATAGAAGCCAATGGTGCCACAGTACATGCTGTGGAGAATGAGGTTGTTCTGTGCTTGAACCCTCATTTTAAGGGGCTGATAAATCTCCCTTTATTCAAGATGTTCTCACGATAAATCAAGACTCCCACATCACCAACGTGTTATTATTGCACACGCAAAGCCGTGACCAACATGAGATGCTGCCTCCAGCATGAAGTCACTATGCAAATACATTTGTTTAACTCAGAAATATCGTGGCCAAGCATGCAAATCCTAGCTGCTAGACTAATTCAGTTGAAAGAAACAAAATATATACTACTTTCTGAAGGTCAGTGAATACATGGCTTGTGCTGTTCATTTTTAATTTATTTATCATGGAAAAAAGCATTAGAATATTAGCGATTTCTCTTGAAATCAGAACTTGTAAAGTCAAAGACCTTTCTCTGGAGAAAGCTCCTAGGACAGGGTCTTTGTTCAGTGACCACATAACAGGAGTAAGTGCTTCCCTCAGCTTAGAGGACACAGGTCTCCAAAAGATCACTTGGGTCACTTCATCCCACCGACCTGCTGACAAACATATAATAGGTGTCCAGTTTCAAAGGGCTCACAGAACATCTACTCTGCAAGTCCCTTCTCTTCCTCCTCCCTCCCGACCCCAGCTTGCCACAGATCAAAAGCATTTTGCAATAACCCATTAAAAAACCCTCAAGATTTGTAGCTTCGGCATTCAGCCTTTTACCATAACACACACAGAGGGGGGAAAAAGAAAAGATATGGCTGTGGTTTCCTACAGCTCAAGAAACCTTCTCTACTGCCTGTCTACAGAGATGGAGAGCACTGCCAGTGTCCTGGGCTGGCAGAATTTATTGAACAGAAATGCAAGGTAAAGGAGAACCTTTAGGAAAGGAGAGGTAAGTTCTCTTCTGATCTATTTGGGATTTAATTTTCTGTTAAGTAACCATGCTGAATACTTCCTAATTAAGTTGTTATTGATTTACCCAGCAGGGTAATTTTGCTAGAAATGGCAACTGACCACAACTTTCATCTTGAAAGGAGCACTGTATTAAAAGTTGCAAGCAGATGTACATTTTAAGATGATTAAAGCTGGTGTCCATCTTGAAGCTCCAGCAAAGCCTTAATATTACACACAAGTGGCTGCCCTCAAGATTGATTTTACAGACATCTTTGTCATTAATTAAAAAAAAAAAAAAAGCAGCCTTTCCATGAAACTTCTGTAATTACTTTTGTAACAGTCCAGCCCTGAATCAGTGAAGCATATTACTTCTGGAAGCCATCTGAAACACAAGAATTTCAAATTTCAACAGAAAAAAAAATCATGTGGATGTGGCCCAGACCTCCCTACAAAAGGGATAAGGACAGAAAAGAGGGTTCTGTGGAAGGAGTCAGGCCCAAAACATAAGAAATGGCATGCAACATCAACAAGTACAAACATAATGCTCAATTCTCTACCCCACCACCGTGCCTTTATTAAGCATGTGCTCTAGCACCTTCTTGAATTAAGATCCAAATGAAATTCTTTCTCCTCCTACTTAAATGACAAGATGTGCACTTTTGTTCAGAATGGTATTCTTAATTCTTCAATGTGCTAACCAAACTTGCGCTGGTAGTAAACACAGACCCCACTACTGAACACTCTTCTGACTGTTCCACTCTCCCCGCCAGAGAGGCTGCATGTGTAGCAGTGTGGAAAAGCATTTGAAGATGATCAGTAAAAGGCAATCTACAAGAGATCTTTGAGAAAATAGATTGGCATTTTTTTTATTTGCTAAGCCCTTACTATTCACCTTCTCAGTCATTCTGAAATCACTAAATCAGGATGACTTAAAAAAAAAAGCGTTTTGCAAAAGAAAATCTGTTGACAAGCCTATCAAGATAAAGTTTTACATTATTTTTCAAGCTTTTCAGATAAAAAGATCTTTAAACAAATCCTTCTGGCTTTTGGATTACAAACACGTAAGTCTCCTTCCTTTTGTAGTTACAAAAAGAAACAGCAGTAAAAAAAAAAAAAACACCAACAAATCTACAGACAACACAGCTGGCTAATTTATTTTGGTAGCCCAGCCCCAGTAAAACACAAAAAGTAAATAACCACCACAAGCAGCAGAAACATCCTATTTTTGCAATCCGTGTGATAAACCACTGCAGGTAACAACCGCCAAGAAACCTCCACATCTAAAACATCTTCCTCTTACCAGGGGACCGCTTTGTTTCTGTAATTCCGGGATGCTTAATTGATCTACCACACAACCGACAG
>NW_010401224.1:0-19618 GCF_000710305.1 Buceros rhinoceros silvestris
GGCCGGCCGGCAGCCGCGGCTGGAAAAGCGCTACCTGTGCCTTGCTCTTCCTCTGCCCGCAGGACGGTCCCGAGCCCTCCGCTGTGAAGAGAATGGCCGTGACTCTCGAGCAGGCCCGGCGGGTGGGCTATACCTGTCTGAAGGCACTCCTCAGGTTCGCGTTTATGGTCGCCAATAACCTGGTTGCTATTCCGTCCTTCGTCTTGTATTTAATTATGCTGCAGCCTCTCCGAATGTTGGACAGTGAAAGCTTCTGGTATATTGAAGGAATATTATTTAAGTGGCTTTTAGCTATGGTGGCTTCCTGGGGCTGGTGGGCAGGATATACAGGTAAGAATGTCTTATTAACTTAAAACGTACAAATATAAAGCTGTAAATAAGTGTTAAAGCATAGATGTTTTAGTGTGGGCATGTGTAGGGGAGTATCTAAATATAGTGGATATGTGGTATATTTTTCTTTCAGGCTCCTTACACAGATGCTTTGAATTTCTGGATTGAGATGCTGAGTGTACTGAAACTTTTTATTTTAATCATAGGTACAGACTTAATACACGTTAAGTGTTTCTCAAGCATGTATTTTGTCGTCCTGTAATCAGAAATACGATTTTACCTAAGTATCGTGAACACCTTACTTGAGCGTTACGTGGAAAGGGTACATCTGCTTAAAAGAGAGCTGATTTGTACTGCGTATGTAGCTGATAGAGACCAACTTTTCTTTGTTAAGTCTATGTGTTTCTTAATCATCTCCACCTAAAACTATCAGGATGCAAGACGAGAAGTTTGACGTGAAACTCGTGTCAGAAGAGTAGGTCTTGTATTCTTTGCAACAGTGACTGTCTGCTGCTTCAGGATGGAGGGAAACAGAGGGAACCTCTTTCATACCAGTAGTGATACGCAGCGTTTCTCAGCTGTATGGCTCTTTGTTTACTGTTAGCAGAGCTAATGACAGAGGGGTTGTATATGTATAATGACTTGTAGGGTTTTTCCTCTCTGCATGCTCACTTTGCAGTTATTACCGAACTTATTTTTGCTTGTTAGTACTCACAGGCTTGTCAAGGTGATAGACTGAACTGAAATATTAAGGAAGGGTTTAGTCTTGTCCTTGAATGCACTGATTTTCATCCTGGCTACTGCACTTTCTGCAAGAAAACAGCCATCAGTTCTTTGTATGTGCTTAGACCTTGGAACGGGGAGGAAATTAATCTGCTGAGTGCAAAGTATGAGCAGCCTTCCTAAAAGTCTTTCCCTCTCTTCTGCCCAGGCTTCATCCGCAGGTCTTGTCCAGGTAAACAAGGAAAAATTGGAATGGCAGCACACAGCTCTGGAGTCTGGTCAGACTCCTGCTTAGTCAGAAAGTCAGTGCTGACCCAGATGGAATGCTCTTTTTGTTAGGCTGCAAGAGCTGAAGCCTCTCTGATAATGCGCCTTTTGGTACCCCGTTGTGTGCCCCTCCGAGATGCACAGAGTTTCTGTGGATCCTCTAGGTGAGCTTCCAGTTCTTCTTAAGGAGATGGTGGCAGCAGCAAGCTAGATTCTGGTCTGTCAGGCTGGAACTGTTGCAACGCCGCACTGCTTCAAAACTGCCTTGCCTGGTCCAGCTCAAGCTTTTCCAGATACGCTGTGTTTTAAATCTTTTTATATGTTTGTATTTGCTCATTAAAAGAAGTCCACATAGTATTTGCAGTGGCAGGTATGTTTCGGAAAGTCTGCTTTATACCTGAAAGCACAAAGACCTTCCAGGAGGAGGGATTAGCCTCTCAGGGCATCGTGTGCCTTGTGAATTGGAAACGGGAAAGCTGATGGGCATCGTGGTACCGTTAAAGTCATACAGCATATGACGCTGGGGATTTGCTGTGTACGTTGAACGGGCTAGTTAAAATTCGAGCCATTGTCCTGCGGCGATACGGTTGTCCATTTCTGAAAGCAGTTTCCTGGGGATGGTTTTACCGCTGACTGCAGAACTGTGTGGTTTCTTTTGCCTGTTGCTTGGAAAGTGGTCTTAGCATGATCCGCGTATCCTCGAGTCTTCCTGAAGCATCTTTGATTGGTGTTGCTGATGTACCTTTACAATCTGAAATCCTTTGTTTTACAGTCTTGCGATGTCTTAGTATGTTTGTTTGAAGTATCCCGTACACACAGCTACACAGAAGTGTTTTCTGGGCTGGCGTATGGGTAAGGAGGCCCTTCTTTTCGCTTTTCACTCTAAAGCATGGCTTTTGTTTGGGGGAGAATTTTAAGCAAACACTTGTACCTTTGTCAGTTTAAATGTATTCTATTTTATGAAGACATAAACATGTTTTATACCAAAAGCTACAAAACAGCTAGAATAGCTTGTTTCTTTGTCCATTCTTTCTTTACCCTCATCAGTGCTCACCACCAGGTGCCAAACAAACCTTTCTGGCTTCAACGTACATCAACAGAGTAATTTGAGCATCTGTTTCCAGATTGCTAGATTTATAGAAGACTGTCACTAGGTCCCTTCTTTTTATAGACTGCAACAAATCAGCACTGACATACTACTTCATTAGACTTGGTGTCTCAGACTGGCGGTGCAGTGGTGCGTCTGAGGGGTTGCTCCAGAACTCTTCTGTTTTCAAATCCAAAAACTGAGTCAAAGACAGGCCTCAGTATGTTCCATCTTTGCAAAAGTAAATACAAGATGGTAGGTATTTTGTTTGCTTCTTTTCTTCTTGACTGAGAGGGTAACCAGCTAAATAAGTTTCCTTGTCTTTTAGTTGGAGGTAGTGTTCTGCTTCAGTTGCATCGAAGGTCTGTTTCAGTTTTTTAATTTATTTACTTTTCCCCCTTCCCAGCTTGGATCATCTGTTGGGTGAGAAGTGACATAAACCACTTGTAACTGGGGACTTGAACACAGCCTGCAAAGCAGATTCAGGGCAGACGTTTTTTCCCCCCTGTAAGTTTGTATGTAATGTGTAGGAGAGAGCTCAACACCAAAGGAAGGAAATGGGGTGAGTGCTAGGTTTTCCTTCTGGGTTTTGCTGCTGTTTCATAATTGCTGGTATACTTTATTGAGTAAAGCTGGAAGAGCTGAGGAAGACTCATGAACTAGGTCTGCCCTTCTCCTCCCTGCCCCCGCATAAACCTGTGTTTTGGAGCTAGGATCCTAGAGGATTTGTCACAGAAATTACGTGATCTGTGTCTGTATCAGCAGTTCTAATCTGTGCTTTTTGATACACGTAGGTGTTTCTGTTTGCAGATGCTCTTGATGTTATGTAAAGGGATAGACTATAACTGGACAAGCAAAATGAAGGAAGAGAAGTTGTAAAGGTCACTCTCCTTTCCCTAATCTTTTTTTTCTTAAGATGCAAGAATGAGAGAGAACTTGGGTATAATTGGTTGCCTTTGATTTTTAAAGGGCAGAGAACGATAAATCTCTGTGTTGTTCTCTTGAACTCTACAGTGTTTCTTGTGAAAAGGAAAAGCGAGTGCCTTTTTATGAACAATGGTCAGATAGTCTAGTCAATGTTATTTTATTTTTATATAAGGCCTTTCAGAAAGGCCTTCTTGTAACTCTTCTATGCCTTTTTCTTTTTTGAGGCTTTTGCATGAGTGTATTGCTCTCGTTGTAGGAGCCGTTCAGTTAGGACACTCGGAATCTGCACATTAGTGTGACTTCAAAGGCACCTTTGAATAACGCTTCAAAATATTTTCCTGCATTTGCTGGAAGATGCATTCTAAAAAAAGCAAATCAAGAGTGCTTGATCCTTTGTTGGCAAGTACCTTTTTTTCCCCTGTAACATAATTGTCATTTAATATACAAGTAAACCAGAAACCACTAAATGGTGCAGTAGATGTAGTGGGAGGGAGAGGGAGCCTATCTGTGGTGGTGAATTTCTGATGACCTCCTGCTCACTTCCAAAACTAGTTTTAACACAACCAACTTCTAGATTTGAACTTCTTTGGGCAAGTAACTATAGCAGACTAAAGCTTAACATCTAATCAAATTGCTAAAAACAGGGCTGCTAGAGAAAAATTTGCTGTGCTCAAATGCACTCAGACTGTTTTGTTGCCTTCTTCTGTCTAAATGCAGAAGTTGGCATTAAGCTGTGATGGTGGTGGTGTGATGTTGCAATTAGAAGTCTCAAGGACAGCAGAGTAAGCAGTTAGGAATGCAGTCCTGATGCTCACGATACTAATCCTGTGCCTCACTCTGCTTCACGCAGCTCAGCCCCACTGTGGGGAGCAGTGGTTGTGCCCAGCCTGGACCTCTGGCTGGAGATGGGGAGGAGCTGGTGGAGCATGTGTCCTCTGTCTGCAGCCATCAGCACTTTTCTGCGTGTAAGAGCACCGGAGGAGAGGAGTGCTGCCTGTGGTCGGCAGGGTTATGTGCGTCTTGGGAAGGAGTTTCCTTCAGAGTTGTGTTTGGAGTATTTCATACTCCAGCAGTGAAGACGACAACTTGACAAAACCTTCTGCTTCAACCCCTTAGCCACACACACAGTTTTGCAACAGGGTTGGACAGGTTGGTGGGTAATACTCCTCTGTTACCACAAAAAAAAAGACTTCTGGTGTGAGCACGCTTACTGGTATAGCGATGCAGTGCTTATTAAAGGTGAAGAAATCCTGCGGAATTGCCTGTTGCTGTTCTGTGTCAGCTGGGAAGGTGACATTTAAGTAGTGTCTGTAAGAAGAAATTTCTTTACACTGAGGGTGGTGAAACACTGGCACAAGTTTCCCAGAGAGGTGGTAGATGCCCCATCCTTGGAAACATTGCAGGTCAGGTCGGATGGGTCTCTGGACAACCTGATCTAGTTGATGTCTCTTCTTGCTGCAATGGGGTTGGACTAGATGATCTTTGTTGGTCCCTTCCAACCCAAACCATTTGAGGATTCTAAGAATATTCTGGTTTTGTCAAGTGAGGAGAATTTCCCTTTTTTCATTCTTTGTTATCGAGCGAAGT
This sequence comes from Buceros rhinoceros silvestris, assembly GCF_000710305.1. Lineage (NCBI taxonomy): Eukaryota > Metazoa > Chordata > Aves > Bucerotiformes > Bucerotidae > Buceros > Buceros rhinoceros. The sequence goes on from NW_010401224.1 coordinate 4,922, forward strand.
AAAATCAAGTTTTGGATATTTAATTGTGTCCCACCTCCTCTCTCCTCATGTAATTTAAAATTTATTGGATGATCTGTATGTATGATTAAGTGACCGCTCCATAATTTTTTCAGCAGTCATACTTTTTTCTTATCTAATTCAAAACCTTCTTTGCTTCCATTTCATCAGTCAGTAGCCTCAACTTGTCTGATCTTCTGAGAACACGAATATTTTTGTCTTCCAGAACTGTAAAAGATAACAGAGGTGGAGTTGCTGTGACAACAGTTCCTTGGTGCAGACAGAGTGTGCTGTCTGCGTTGCTTCTCGGGACAAGTCGGCCCTGCTCCTTGGGCAGGAAGTGCAGCAGAAGCTAGATAACAGCAGATGAGTTAATTTTTTTTTGCCCCAAATAAGGCAGGAGGTGTTTTTTCAGGGGACCTATCTACACCTCTAGCCCTGCCATTGTGTTCTGTCTCCTCTGCCCCTACAGTGTGATTTTTATTTTATTTTTAAAACTGGCAATATTTTGGTTTTGGGATTGGTCGCTACTCTGAGGACTGGGCACAGAAGGCTGTGGGGGAAACAACTCGTGTTTTTGAGGTCAGGCAGTGTGTGAAATGGAGAAACAAAATTGTTCTTGTTTTGTATTTTCTTTGAATGTGCAACAATACCTGCTGTGACTCAGTAGATTTGGAAAGCAACGTACCACGCTGAAATTTTTAGTTTGTGCTATGGCTATGTGTGGAGTTTCTAGGTGATCTGTGGCTTAAATGCAGCTTTCTTTGATGTGTATGATTTCTGTGTACGTTATGCTGAGATCAAGCAGGGATCTCCGAATTGACTTTGCTGTTTGTAAAAGGAAGTTTGTGTGTAATTTGTGATAGGGAAAAGTCAGAGTTGAATGAGTTGGGGACACTGGAGCTGTTTCTACTGTGGCCTCAGAGCAAAGGCTCCATTGTGCCGTTGCTTAAGAGGAGGTGAGTGGAACAGCGAACTTACTGTCACCTCCTTTGTGCAAGTGATGTGTCTGTCTGTAAAGAGTGCTCTACGGTGACCCTTGTCCTATTTGAATAACACGTAAAGTCACACCAGGAAATTCCTATCTCTCCTCTTTGGAACAAGAGTTACAGGCTTTGCCATCCTTCTTTGTAGTTCACCTAGTGTCAGCAACGTGTCAAAAGCAGTAAAGCTTATATTTCATTTTCCTGTTGTATCATTTAACTATAAAAGATCATTCTGAAAGGTTAGGTAGTGGATTGCTCTCTTGAGTTTTATTTTTAGAGAGCTTCTGCCTTCTGGCACAAAACTCGGAGTAAAAGTACAAACTGTTTATGTTTTTCCTAGTGACATTTTTGTTGTTTGTTGCTATTTGCATCGCTTTTTTTAGAGTGGGGTAATCTCTGCTCCCATTCCACCTACCGTGGATAATACAGAAGCCATTGCAAGCTTACCAAACCTGTCACATCTGCCCAAGGACAGTAAAAATGACGTTACTGATGAATACCTGTACAGAAAGGGGTGATACTTTTAAGTTCAGGAATGGCTGTGGGATGCTTCTGAATTCATTCATGTGCTAACAGCCAAAGGAACAGAAAGGTTTGGGAATTCTCGATTCTATTGCTGCTTATGGCTGAGTTTGCTATCTTCAAGATGTGTTTTCATCTCTCCTAGTTCTTCTGGGCCGTTGTTTTTAGCGTATCTAGACACACTATTCATCTTACTTCTCCCTTCATTGCTGCTTGAGTGCCTGAAAGGATATGACTAAGAATACCTGAGAGATGTGTCTCTGTCCTCTGTACCCTTCCTTGTTCTTTTGCTTGATGGTAGGCTTTTAGGAATCACGTGAAGCAATTACAGGAAAACTTTTGTGCAGCTCTGACTTGGAGAAGCAAAATTGTAGGGAGTGAAATTCTTTGTCCACAAGTTCTTTGCAGTGTATGAAGGAAGAAGCTTTTTCTACTTCAGGGGTGTGATTTCATCTGTATTGGAACGTGCAGAGATGATGCCTTTGTCAGAGATGTGATTTCTCATTCTCATTTAATATAACTGCTCTAAAGCATAGAAATTTTAGAGCTTTTCAAGAAAGCTGGAGAAAAAATTGCATGTTTGATGTGGATGAAACCAATTTTCTCTGTTGTGTTCTGGGAAACTACTTTTTTAGAATGAAACTGAAACATGAACAGAAAATAATCACTTTCCCTTTCTCTATCGAGTGTGTGTGAGGGACAGAGAAGTCTTGCCAAAGGTTAGTGTGGCAAGGTTTTAAGCCACTGAAAACAAGATCTTGGAAACATAAGAGTTGTGCAACCTTAATTAGACAGGGCAGTTCGTAAATCCTTTATGGAGTATAAGCTTAGCGGTAGAAATTTTAGAGCTTTTCAAGAAAGCTGGAGAAAAAATTGCGTGTTTGATGTGGATGAAACCAATTTTCTCTGTTGTTGTGTTCTGGGAAACTACTTTTTTAGAATGAAACCGAAATGTGAACAGAAAATAATCACTTTCCCTTTCTCTATCGAGTGTGTGTGAGGGACAGAGAAGTCTTGCCAAAGGTTAGTGTGGCAAGGTTTTAAGCCACTGAAAACAAGATCTTGGAAACATAAGAGTTGTGCAACCTTAATTAGACAGGGCAGTTCGTAAATCCTTTATGGAGTATAAGCTTAGCGGTGTAACTTTCCAGTGTGAAGTAAGCCAAATCACAGCTCCAAGATATGCAATCTGCTCATTTTTATTAGGGTGGAATATAAACTCTGGTGCTTAAGATGACACATCAAGCGAGAGGTTGCGTAGGCACGTAATTGCGCTGCTGTTGCAGCCACCACAGTTGAGATAATAGTCCAGCCAGTTGTATGTACAGTTACTGAAATAAGGCTAAAGTGTTTGCTGTCCTAAAAATGTTCCATGGCACCAGCGAGAGATTCTGCATGTGAGGCTGGGTTTGGCTTTGGGTGGGGTTTGGTTTTTTTTCCCTTCTCTCCCCGCCACAAGGATCTTAAGCAGGGAGTGTCACTGCAGAAAGCCAGTCCCAGCCTTTCCGCCTTGTCCTACCACCACTGCTTCAGTTTTACCGGCCAAATGTTTTAACGGTTGTGGTGATCTGGATCGTGGCCCTGATCCACACTAAAACTACCCACCCCCCTTTTTTTGCTGGGTGACTTAGAAAACCCAGTGCATAGCCCACTTCGTTTTGCAGCTGTGGTGAAAGGGGAAGGTGGGTACTAACAGCAGAAGTAAAGAGGAGAGACCTGCACCTTTTGCTGATAGTACCAGCCTTAGTGCATTTGGTAAACTACTGCTTACGGCCCAAGTTCAAGAGACCAGTCCTGTGCAGGACAGGGCCTCTAGGATGTGACTAGAACAGCACCAAAGTAGCCTTCTTCTCCTTTTCTTACTACTTTGTTAACTGGTTAGTGTTGTTTAGATTAGAAAAGTGCCTTCTACAAAGTTCCTTTTGAGAAGAAGACTAAGCATAGGGTGAGGACAAAGGATTGTCATCAACTGAACGCTTGTTGATAAAGGACTAAAAAGACCAGTGCTTGCTCTGATGAAAGCTTATCAGTGGGGTTCCTCTGAAGTTCTGTGCACGTGCTGTTTGAGTTTGTAAAGAACTTCAGAAGTACTTAAGCTGTATGAATAGCCAACCAAAAGTCGAACAGTCCGAAGTAATAAACATTTAAGTAAAGCAGCAGTTTAGGAAAGAGATTAGTATCACACTGGAGAGCTTGGGGAAAGCTTTGGCTCAGGTCACAACTATATAAAATATGTAAAGAATAGGATGGAGAATAATAAAAATATCAGTGGTTCAACTTCACACTTTGCTGTTTTTATTCAGTTGTTTTAAAGCTACTGAAGAATTAACAAGGGGCTCTAAAAGCATCAAAGTCTTCATTAGTACAAGCTGAAATCAGATCAACGATTTCATTCACAGCTGAACTTGAATCAGAACTGAATTGGACAACTCAGTTGTTCTGTTTCCTGGGCAGAGTAAAGTAGAAGAGGTTCCATCACCCTGCCTCTGTGTGAGGAAGGGGACTTTTAGTGTCATTGGAAGGTAGAGAATTAAGGTCCTTAAGATTTAAGACAAGAGCAGTGCCTGGGGGTTTTGTTTATTTTTTCTTAAAAACTTTCCTTGTGTCTTTTCACAAATATTTACTTTTCGGGATAGTGCCAATGATGTTACTTCTTTCAAGTCATGCAACTGAAAACTTCTTGTTCAAATGTTACAGTTCTGAAAGGTAAGGAATTGTCCTCGTTTAAGGAGACTGATAGTTTATAACTAGCTTAGAGATTCACCTCAGCTTTGTAATTTAAGTAAAGGGAGAGAAGAAAGATTAATAGCTTTATAACTGCTTCTCACTTATGTAGAACTAAAAATAGAAATGGTCTTCTAAGAGCAAGGGCCAGCACTGCTGCTGTTTGGGAGGACATGGGTTCTGGAAACTTGAATCATTAGGACAGTGGCAAGTGTGCTTGTGGATGTGGGGGTTTTTTGGTGGCAAAAGGAGGATTTTGTCTGAGGTTTTTAATTTAGTTTTCTAGCATCCTGAAGTTACAAGCATGTGCCGCTTCCATGAAAGTCTGTAATGTCTGTGTTTGCTTGCCAGAACTGAGGAAAAAACCCAATAATACTAAGAATATGTATTTTTTTATTAATTTAAGTATCAGTTATGTTTGAGTGTGATGTTTAGGGTGGACTGTTGAACATCATCTTAATGTAACTTGGTGATTTGGGTATTTTATTATCTACGTAGAGAAATGTGACAGTGTTTTAGGGATAGTTTCCAGATGGGATTGAGCTCTTTCTCACCTTGCCTCTCCCACACTTCTCATTTTCTTTCTTGCAAATCTGCCTATGATTGACCAGATGGTTCAGATTTCAGACATAATGGTGTTCTCATGAGTTTTGTGTGAGCTGGCAGCTGAGCAGAGGAGAGACCCAAGTTAGTGCCTCAGCTGAGGGTAGTGCAGGCAGATTTGGCCATTGTACGTCTTGTTTGACATCTGCTGCCTGTCAGCCAGCACATCAGTGGTTTGGGGTTTGCCACAGTGCCAGCGTATCTTGTCCAACGCGTTGAGGAGATGAAGGTTAGACAAGTTTTTGGGAAACCAGGCTTTGTTACTTCTGCTGCTTCTGGAGCAATGTGTTAATCTGGCAGCGGCAGGTGGTGCATGAAGCAGCATCCTTTCCTTTAGGTGATGTTTAGTCCACCATGCTTAGCATAGCCTTGTAGACCTAAAAGGCTTATACAGATAACTGTTTAGTCTGAATATTAGGAAAAATGATAAGGTGGTAAAAGAACTTAAAGTATTATGGTTTTAAAACTTTGTATGTAGACCGCAGCTGGCATAGCCTCCTAAAAGGAGGGCAGGAAGGGCGTCAACCTGACTGAAACCTTTAAGAAAGAAGGGTGATGCTCAAATTACTGTAGGCAGGGCAGAGCCTAAGAGAGAGTCAGATCTGACTGGGGCTGTGTAGAAACATGAGGCTTGAGGTGTGTTTGAGTGTGTCTGGGGAGACCTGGGAGAGAGCAGTGGTGTGGGTGGTAAGCAGCATGAGAGGCTGTCAGGAAGGGTTCTATACCACCACGCAGCAGGTGTGAAGGCATTGCATTAGAAAGGTGGCCTCTGGAGTTTTGTACCTGAACTTGGACTATTTTGATATGCATAAATATATAGATGGCCTGGCAGACCTCTAGCTGGTAACTGCCAATTTCCTTTCCAAGTGCGTTCTTCTTTCACATCCATTTTTATTTCCTGTGTTTGTCTCTGGCATAAAAATCAGCTGTTGTTCCTCCGAGCAACAGCTTTACTTGGAAATAAATACAACCATAGCCTGTGTATACACTAATATATCATGCTAAATCTATGAAGTTCTGTTTACATTTGTAGAAATGCTTTCAGGAGCAGGTATGGTTAATATAAATGTCTGTTAAGCCTCTTGCATGTAGTGGATTACATGAAAACCAACAGATTAATGTGGGTATTTTGTATTTGAGACTCTGTTTGTATCATCGAACCTAATACTTCGGTCTTCTGGCCTAGTAACGTAGGAAGGGACTGTGACAACAGCAAGGCCTTTGCCCAGGTAATTCTGGTGTCTTTGTTGGGTTTAAAGATCATTTAATGCCTATGTTGGGCTTCCAGAGTTTGACAAGATTTTTACAGGCTGGAGAAGCCTTTTGTCTCTCATCTGTTTCAGAGGGAGAAAATACTGGAACACAACCTTCCCCCCCTCCGCCTTTATTGCTTCCATTATTTGCAAATATTTTACAGGCTACTAAAAAAAAAAGAAATAGAAGCTAAAATGCAGAGCCAAGTTCATGTAAACATGAACGGCGTTGCCGCTCATGGCTCTAGGAAGGCTGGGGGTTATTTGGGTGGCTGCCGTGGAGAAGAAAGAGCCCTAGCAGGTGGCCTGCTCCTTCCTTTCAGTCCCCACTACCACCTTTTTCTGATACTTTGCAAAACCAGTGTGGTAAATCTGAGGGTCCGGTCGCTCAGGGGGTGTGCTCCGAGGCAGGGTTTCTTTGAGCAAAGTACAGGGGATTAGTTGGGTAGGTAGAATTCCACGTTTGAAGTGTATTGACCAAAGCTCTTGCTCTGTGGGACTGCTAGACGTTTGTTTCCTGAATTAATTTTTGACTCGTTTTCTTTTTGTATGAGGAATGAGTTAAATTGTAACACTTTTGGCAAGTGCTTCCTGAGTAAACCGAGGCACTTGCAGCCATGACAATTTGCATGTAAGGTGCTTAGTGCCTATTGCTGCCCATAGTCTTAGTAGTATTCACATTAATCATTTAATTGTGAAGTAAAATTTTGAGATTTGTACTATCTTCTTGCACTCGTGGCACACCTGGTGTGTTGGAAATGGAGAAGTCCATTTCCACAGACTTCTACAACTATTGTTCAACCCCTTAACAGGTGCTCCCCAGAGAAACACATCTGCAGAGAAGTGCTGGGTAGAACTACTCTGAAGTCCAGAAGTACTCTGTCCTTTTTCTTTTTTTTTATCCCTCATCATTTTTTGGCTGTCATTTTTTTGCCATTTTTTCCCAATGTATAGACAACGTTTTTGATGTGAGTTGTGGGGGTTTTTTTAATTTGAGGAGAGAGAAGAAAGAAGGAGAAGAGAAACCTCAATTACTGTCATCGCAGCAGCATGTTTCAAAATCGAGACCAGGGTATTTCATTGAAAGGTATATTGAATATTAGTGTGCGCGCTGAGGATGGAGGGTAGCTACTGGAGCCAGACATTCACAATGTTTGAATAAATTTGTTTGTATTGAGTCTGACCACTTTATGTCAGTAAGAAGTACTCCCAGTAAGGCCATCAGCCACAAATCCAAGGTACTTTTTGCAGTTGTCAGCAGGTTACTACAAGAGGATTATTTGTTTTGCAATACTAACAGATGCCAAAGAGCTGAACTTTTCTTAGCTTCAGGAACAGTAAAATTTCTGCTGTTGCTCTGCAGTACATCAGCTAGAGTAATCTAATGAGAGAAGCTGGTTTTTCCTGCTAATTACCTCATTTGTGATAGCCTGAGAGTGCTATTAAAGGTGACACTTCTGCTTTTATGATGATGGACTTCTGCTAACTGGCAACGTGAAATGTGGCCACATGCTTCGCTCTTAAGAGTTGTTGAACTGGTATAGGATAACTTGGGGTAAATTTAAATATGATAAGATGTTTTGTTGGCTTGAATAATTTACTGCATTATACCAGCAAAAGTACTAGCTTAGTTCCCAGCTAGAATTACTGTCATACACTTCCCATCACTCTGGAAAGTGGCCTCTTGTACATATATATACACTATAATAGTTGCACTATGGTGCAGACTGTATTTCTGTTATATAAAGAAAGAAGTTTGATTCCTGATAGAAAGACCTGCGGTGTGCAGTGTGCAGCTCTGCATAAGCAGCCTAACGGGTGGTTGGGAAGTGGGAGAGTGCTGTGGTCCTGTACGATGCCTTGTTGATTATTGGTTTATTTTAGCCAGCTTGCACTGCACCAACTAATTTGCATCATTCTTCTTTTTCTGTTTTGATCAAGATCCTCAGAGTGAACAGCTGAGGCTGCAAAGCAGGTTTCAGCCATTGCCCATGCTTCAAAAGTGGTCGTCCCTTCTCTGGAGGAAACCTGAATGCAATTTCACAAGTCATTTGCTTTCTGTAGACCATTAGCCTAATGGGATTTTTCACCCAGTTGGTTTGCATATACTGATTTTGGTGTTGGTTACACAACCTGAAAAGTGTCCCTTTATGCAGGGCGGTGAACCTGGGTGTATACTCTGGGCATTATCTCCCCTGAAACCTGACTGGGAAGATCTGCTTTTGTCCTGTATCTGTTAGCCTTTTAAGGCTGTGTGAATCGGTAGCTGTATGTTTTGAGCCACTTGTACAGTGAGGGAAGGGAAGTACTTTACGAGTGACTCTTTGGCATGACAGGGCGTTTCACGTCTGGAAAGACAAGCCACAGGATCAGATTAGTAATGCATGACTCAAAAGGAAACGGTAGTAGAAGTATTGTAGTTTTAGATGCTGCCCCTGTGTAGATTCTGCCGCCCAGACAGTTGACTCTGCAAAGACAGCTCCAGTTATTGTTACAATGCAGCACTTAATTGTGACACAGGGTGTGCTTTCAGAGCCCTCTCTTAGGGTGAAAGTATTTTCCTTAATTTGCTTTCCTCAAACAAATCCAAAGCCCCATAAAAACCAAACAACTGTCACCCTGTTCCTGCCTGAGTAGTGATTCTGTAGTGTCTGTGACACATGGCATGAAAATTCTTATAACGAGGATGTTTGTCCTTCTCTTTTGTACTTAAACTCTCAGGGCAAAGGAGTGGGTGGGTTTGCACATTTTTAATGTTCTGACTTTCTTTAAAAGAACAAAACTTTGCTTGCTATGCTCTAAAGACCACAAAATGCCCAACAAGTTTCTTTTAAAAAGAAATCCACAGCAATTCCAAAGGTGACTTAGGTGACTCGTGCTGGTTGGCCATGTTGGGCCAATTGGACCTGCCCAGTGGGTCTTCCAGCATAGCAGACCGCACTCGATGAGGATTCTTTCTGGTCCAGCTGGTGCTTGCTGTCCCATCATCCCATCTTCTTCTGATACCTCTGGCAGTGCTAGGTTGCCCTGTCTGGTTTGTTTTTTTTTTTCTCACCAGCACAGATGCTGACGTGATGTTGCAGGCTCTTGCTGTTGGAGCAACTTGCCCAAAATAGGGAAAATAAGACATGTCTTAGATAAAGATGGTAGGGGAAGTAATTGAGGCCTTCCCGCTTACTTGTGGCTACTCTAATCTTTAAGTTTTTTATGTTCAAGTAGGTGTCAGTAGCTATATCTGAGTGTTAAGTAGTAATTTGAATGTCTCGGAGTTTGATTGAGTAGAAGTGGCTCAATTTGAATGTAGCTGCTGGCATGCTTTGTGTTTGACATGCAGACAGAAGTCTCAATGGTTTGCCATAATATTTCATAATGTAGCTAAAGATACAGATAAAGATATAAATGAAGATCTGAAGATCTCTGTCTTTGGATGAAGCTCTCAAGGCTCTTATAGCAGTGAACACAAGGGTTTATTCTGGCTAAAAAATGCATCGTTGCCACAAGTTTGTGGTGTTGGTTACTGGTACCACTGTTTTTATGCCCCAGGCTGAGGATCCTAAGTGAATCATTCTGCTTCTTCCATGTTAAGGTTTGAACTATCCTTTGAATTTCTGTCTTTGCTGCGGTTCTGCATCAGTAAGACAGAAAAACCTTGACAGCTTGTATTTGCAGTGTGTACTTTGCGACTGTAAAGGCTGCTCCTTTTCATGCCGCAGGATGAAATTGTAGGTTTTGCTGTAGTTGAAGGAATCCACTAAGAAAGGATTCTGTTAACACTGGTTTTCTTCCTGGTGTCAGGCTGTAGATCATAGAATTGTTTAGGTCGTTTAGGACCTCTGAGGTTCAGATAGTTGAACCCCTTGCGCAAGGCAAAATCAGAGCAGGTTGCTCAAGTCCACATCCAGTCAGGTTTTGAATAGCTTCAAGGATGGACACTTCACAACCTCACGGTGCAACCCATGTCAGTGTTTCAGCACTCACAGTAAAAATTTTTGGTTTTCTTTTTCATGTTTAAGTGGGGTATCCTGCATTTCAGTTTGTGGCCATTGCCTTTCAACAACTGTCACTGGATACTGCAGGAAAGACTCTTAAGTTGTCTTTACTCCACTCCCTGCAGACCCATCAGGTGGTTAGATATGGGTAAGATTCCCTCCCCAGCGCTTTGTCTTCTCCAGGGAGAACAGTCCCAGCTCCCTCAGCCACTCTTCCTATGAAAGGTGCTCTGGTCCCTTAGCTGTGGCCAGCCGTTCTTTGCTTGAAAGGGTGATAAGGGTAACAATAATAGCAAGCTCTGTATTTGTAGTAGTTTTAAGTGGTCCCTTAATCATCCTAGAGTCCCTTTGGTGGCCTCACTCCAGTAAGTTTACATCTTATATTGTACTGGGGAACTCAGAACTGGACCCAGTGCTCCAGATGTGGCCGCCTCAGTGCTGAGCAGAGGGGAAGGAGCACCTTCCCTCCACCTGCTGGTAATGCTTATCCTAGTGTTGCCCAGCACGCTGTTTGCCCTGCCGTCTGGCTGTGTTTCTGGTCTGGGGTCATCTTGTCCACCAGGACCTCAGGGTCTTTTCTGCAAAGCCTCTCTCTTTCCAGGTGTTGGATTCGGCACTTGTTGAGCTCCTAGAGTTTCCTGTTGGTTTATCTCTCCAGCCTGTCCACATCCCTCTGAATGGCAGCTCGACCATCTGGTGTATCAGCCACTCCGTCCAGTTCTGCGTTATCTGCAAGCTTGCTGCAAACTTTTAGAGGGTGCACTCTGCCCTGTTTTTCAGGCTGCTCATGAGAATGTTAAACAGTACTGGTCCCAGTATCCCCCACAGGGAACAACTGAAGTGACTGGCCTCCAGATAAGCTTCATGCTGCTGGAGGCGGTGATTATCTCTCTTACAGCTTTCCCTCTTAAAGCTCAAGTCCCAGTGTTGACATACTGAATTTCAGACTTACCCCCTTTTTTTTCGTGTTCAAAATAAATATTCCTCTCTGCTCCTGTTTTATTTCTTCTTCTTTTCAGATACATAGAAAGGGAAAGCCTGCTTCTGACTTTTTCTGACTTGAATCCAGGAATAAACAAGTTCTCTGGCTCATGCAGCAGATGGGAATTTTTTTTAAGATACCCATAGTTTTTAAAGGAAAAATAACAACAAACCACCATGGCACTTATATTGAATTGTTCCTGTCTGTCGGTGTGTGACGTGTCAGACCCTGCTTGTCAGCTCTGTTCCTGCTTGGTTAGTTGCACAGCAGTAGCGTTGGGACAGATGAGTATGGGTAAAGTACCATAGTAACCTGCTGGGTTCAAGCTATTAAAAACACAAAGCTGTGGCCAACTGTTCTTTGCTTGAAAGGGTGATAAAGGTAACAACAATAGCAAGGTCTGTATCCGTGGCATTTTGTAGTTACCCAGCTGCACTGGTATGTTTTTTGATCAAAGAAACACTTTGCTCACTGCTCTTCTGTGTTACTTAGCCTTTTACAAAGAGAAATGTGCTTGAATTGCTGTAACGATGTTTTATTCTGAAATTCCCATTCTCAAAATAACTTTGCTTTTTAATTCTAGAAAAGGCAGTCTGTTTTCCATAAAGCAATCTTACAGATACAATTTTCTCTGGGTCTAGGATGTATTTTGCATTGAAACTACAGTATTTTAAGTATGGTTACAATATACAGTACACTGAAGAGAACTTGTAAGACTGTGGTATCAACTTATGCAAATTTGAAGATGGAGTACCTTTGTGTTGAGAGTAAACATCAGAGTTAGGGGAGAAACCACAGGAGATTGGAGAAGTGTGCTGTGGTGTAGTAGTATGTGAAGTCACGTGCTTGAGTGGCGAGAATCCTTTCTCACTGCTAGAAATTATCCTTGTAGATAACGAGACTGAAATGTAGGACCCACTGCCTTGTCTGACCAAAAGGGTCTGGTTAGGCAAGCGCTGGACCTTCTTGTGTTGAGGGATTGACTGTGGTGTTTCTGTCACTGGAATCACGTGGAGTTGAAGGACAAAGTGCAATCTGGTAAAAACCCCCCTTGTATGTCTTTCTGGGTGGTTCTCATTAAAGTTTTCAAATCCGTCCTATCTGTCTAGGGAGCAATAAAACATCTGTGGCCCAGAATTGCTTGGGACGTTTTTTCATACAAGTGGTCTTGTGGCCCTGTGATTGTTGAAGGAGGTTTCTTGCCGTGTAAAACTGCACAGTCTTAGTAAGCTGCAAATCTTGTCTTTGCTCTGGATAACAGCTTAGCTGAGATCCTTCTGTTGAGTCTCCAAGGCTTGTTTTACTGAAATATGTTTCTTTGCTTTTGTCCCTTATGGTGTAACAGCTTTTTTGGTCATCCTCAGAGTGTTTAGAAGCTTTTAACCAGCAAAAGGCAAAAGTTCATCTTTAGCTTATATACCTGGTTTTGGTTTATCTTATCTTAAATTAAGACAGTCCTGTGAGCTTTATTTGATGTTGGAAATAAGTATTTTTTGAACACAGATTGATGGTATTTCTTTCCATAATGTGACTAGGAATGACCAAGACTGACTATGTGATTTTCAAGTATCCCTTGATAACCTTTACTTGCTGTTCTGATGTTTCATTTCCCAAGCGTGTTAAAACTGTAAAAAAGTATTCTTTCACAGTGAGAAAATTGCGAGGCTGCCCCGTTGTTTTGCTTCTCCTTCTAGGCTTCAAACAAACTGATTTGTGTCCTGGCCATTATAACATCTACAGTACGTAAGGTACTGGAGCATTAGGCTATTAGTTCATGAATGCATTGATGTTCCTCTGGGTAGTCAATGTATTTTGTCTGTCACCGGGGAGGAATGTGCTGTACAGCCTGCTCCTTCAGCGAGTGGTCTGACTCACGAGCTGGAGGTACTTCAAAAGGGTTTCAGCACCACATCCCATTCTTCAGTCTTGCAGTTGCTTTTCTAATAATAGAAAGAGCAAGACAGACAGTGGAGTTGCTTCTCAGTTTGTTACCAGTATAGTCATGAGAGCTGGCATCAGTTGCAGTCTCCACGTTTCACAGTTCACACTTGCCTGTGTGGCTACAAGACTGTGTCTCTTGTACCGCCCCTTGGAAGCAGTAACCACCATGCACAACCGGGGTTCCTGTTTGGATGATCCGAACTATGAGCTGTGGGACTTCGATGCCTCTACAATTGAAGCAGTGTGGGAATGGCATAAACAGCTGTTGGAGACCTCCAGAGAAATGGGGAGGGTATGTCCAGTGAAAGATGTGTTCTTGTAAGACTTAAGATATATTGGAACTACTCCTTAAATACCTGTAGTGAGCATAGCTTATGTATCCTGACAGGTTTTCTTAACTTTAGAAGTTTTCTTATCGTATAAACTACTTGCCTAGCCATAATTGCCAAGAAGTGAAGGTCTTGAAACGATATTGCCTGTGCTGAAGTCCGTGGAAGAAGTTTGCTTCGCTGAAGGTGAGCTAAGGTTTTGCTTTTATTGATTCTCAGTCGCATAATGATAAAAGGAGACCTCACAGCCACAAGCATCTTCTTCGTGTGCCAGTGAGTTACAGAACTCAAGCAAACTGTACCCATGAGGTCTTGAACGTGCACTCCAGGAAAATGAAGTCAGTATTTGAAAGTAGTCGTTGCTGGGGCCTGTTTCCAAAAGGAGCTGCTGTGCTTTGGAGAAACATGCTCCTTGGGTTGGTTAGAAAGATGGAAGAGCCAGGGCATCTCTGTCGAAGTTGTCTCCTGTTTTTAACGCCTCTTACTGTTAGTTAATTGAAGTAAGAGTGTGGGTTGGCTTAGGGCATAAATATGGTGACTGCTGAAATCCTCCATAAAGCAGATCTGTCAGTAAACTACAGAAAGAGAGGGTGGAAGCGAAGAAGAATGGAACTGAAAGCAAAGGGAATGTGCGTTCTTTCCTACAGTGAAGCGCAGAGGAGTGTGGAACGGTTTGTCACAGAAAAATGAAGGTGGTGACTGGGACGTCTTAAACCCAGCCTTGGTTTATTAACATGTACTGTAGGACAATCTCCCTTTGTTTGCAGACTTCTCTTCTCCAGCTGCTGCTGAGTGAGGCTGTGCTTAATCAGATATGACGCTGTATGTGTGTTCTCTCCCTCCATTTCCGGATTGTACTTGTATTGATCACCTGTGTGTCCTGAGTGTATATGGTATATGAAGGGTTCCTTGGCAGTATGGATTTGGGAAGGAGTGGGTGGGATGGGAAGAGGTATTTTTCTCTTTCCAGTAGTACATGTTGGATTTTGTATAGGTGGTTTTAGATACCTTCTAACTCTAAAAACCACATTGAACAAATGTAAAAACCTAACTTTATTTAGTCCATTGTTTTCCTTTTTTTCACTGTAGGCAACTAATTCAGAGACAAATGCCTCTAACTTTTGTTAAGGGGAAAAACACCCCCTTTAGCATGTCTTTAGCCATTTTTTTTTTTTTTAATGCACTCTATGCACGCAAGGTAGTATTTAACCTCTGACGTCACTTCTGGGATTTTTTTAATGCCAGCTATCAAAGAATCCTGTCTGTAAAGGAGAGGCAAACGAGTTTAACACCGGTATGAGGCTACTCTAGCCGAGACATGCTTTGACCAGTTACTTGTGAGTAACAGGAAAGCAGGGTTGCAACTTGCCA
>NW_010401224.1:19757-32221 GCF_000710305.1 Buceros rhinoceros silvestris
CAGGAATGCTTGAGTGTGAGGAGGAATGTTGAAAACACAGAAACCCGGTTGTCAGGAGTTACGGTTACTGTCGAATGTCTAATACTAACTAACGTTCCTTCTTCTAGAAAGCAGGGTGGCTTTTGAGGAAGCAGAGGAGGCTGTCCGTTAATAATGCTGTTTGTTTGCTACTGATGGTTTCCAGGTGATCGATGGAAAGTGTTACTGTTCAGTTCTAAGTGTTGTCAACCTGCAACTTCTCTTTCTGGTTTTCCACTGCAACTGATTTTCCTGAAGTCTTGCCTCATGGATGCAAATTATTGCAAGTGATAGAAGAAAAATAAACTAAAGGGTGGCACGTTCTGGAGTAAAAGTTCTTAACTTCTCCAATTCTCCAACATTGCGTAGGCTCGAATCTAAATGGCAAAGTGGATTTCCAACTCCAATATACATTTACGTCTGTCATAACTTTCAGGTGACCTATCTAGATGGTTTGGGGGTTTTAATAATTAAAAACATTTCCCTGAAGCATCAGTCTTTTAATTTTTTTTTTTTAATTTATGGGATTAATATGGTAGCTTTTAGATTTGGATGATGCTACTCTGAGCATTGCATCTGGTTCCTTCACTGCCCATTTCCTAATGATTGTTGAAATTTTTGGCAGGAGGCTTTTTTTCTTCTTTCCAGTTCAGTGGAGAAATAAGATAAAACTCAATACATTTTGAAATAATGCTAAGTATTAATTAGCACTTTTAAGATGCCAGTAAAATTTATGCTGAATCTTACAGCACACAGTGTAGTGAAACTATTAACTGTAATGAAGCAGCAACGGTCAAAAATATCAGAACGTTGTTGAAGTTTCAAAATGCGGTATGGAAAATGAAGTAGTTCATGCTAATTGCTAGGCAATTCCACAGAATGTTAGGCTCCCATTCGGGCCAGGTTTATTCAAAAGTATAAAATAAATCTACTGAATTGTTAGGTAGCCCACCCTGATGACACACTGCAATTAAAGCGCTTGAATATTTATTCATAGCATCGTTTATGTGCACAGTTAAGTTAAAGGCATGACTACAAAGCAGCCAGGCGTTCTGAGAACCCTCAGTCGCTACATTTAGCCATGTAATAGTTCAGTAAAAATGTAGAAAAACCCTCTTTTATTGCTTTTATTTTCTTCTTTAAGCTCTGCAAGGATTAGCTTGTAAAAAGTTTGGTTTGCAGCTCATCACGTGAAATACTTTCTTGGTGTTTTAGAGGCTTGCGTACGTCTTGGACTTCTTGTTGTAAGAGAAGGATAAATCTTACGGCCCGTGCAGTCGCAGATCTTCATCTTTTCCTGGAGAAGCCTTTTGCTTACAACACTAAGTCACAAACGAAGTACTCGTTATAGTTAAGCCACTTTGTCCCAATCTTGTGGGTAGAAGATGTCATTGCTAGTCAGGGTTACCAGATTTTTTTAGTACTGAGTTTACTGTGATTTCAAAGTACCCCGTTACACTGACTTCCTGCATTTTGCTTCCTTCCTTTATGTTATTTCACCACATTAAACAGCATTTGCAGATACCTGACTACTGCGAGGCTGCAGTCACACAACCGGTGTCCTTACAAAATGTGCCCTGGCAATCGAAGGAAGCCTTGGAGGAATGTTTGTTGGTTTTTCAGACCCCTGAGTGACAAGTACTTGTCTTTGAACTGTTTTTTGCCTTGTAAGAGTGGAGCAAAGGAGTGTTCCTGGTTCTGCTGCCATGCAGCTGAGGTTTTGGTTTGGGTGGTTCCAGCTGCAGTGGAGCAATGTCATAACACAAGTATTTCCTAAAGCTAAAGATGCTCCTTTCGAAAATCTCAGTATGGTGAGAAAATTGAAGACAAGCCTTTATTCCCCCTACTGAGTTTCAAGAGACACTGTGAACTGAAAATTCCACGTATGTTTGAAGGGTTTTTCTTCTTCTGAAAGAATTGTGGAAGCGGCAGTAGTCTTTCTGCACACTTTTGTGGTTTGCTGTTCTGATTTCAATCCAGAAATGCTCTGTGAAGGACTTGCACAAACTGATCCTTTTCTCCTGCATAATCAGATCGATCAATTGACCATAATAATTGACCATGATGTTAAGCACAAGAGACAGCCTGATTGTTGGGGAGAAATGACAGAGGGGAAAGAAACTAGAGGATGTCCAGCTGAATCACTGTGATTTAATAACCCGCTACCTGTCTGCTGAGCCACAGAAGTTGAGCTGTTAGCCTGGCCAGCTGATAGATAAAATGAATTGAGTAAAACAATTAAAGAATTTAATCAAAACTGGGTTTTTTTACCTTGCATTTGGAGTGGGATAACAGAGCCAGCATTTTTACTTCTCAGCTTGAACTCGTTGGTACATTGTAAGCTCCTTGTATGTTTCTACCCTCTGTTGGATTTAACAAGATTAGGTAGAATACTCTAGATAACAGCAGAAGGGTTTTTTTTTTCCTGTGTTTCTTGACCAGGGTCTAACTTAAAGTTGCCAAGTCAGATATTAGTCTTCACCTGGTATGCTAAAAATGTAATTTTTTTTCTAGTAAATTAAATTTCATACATTTTCTTCTTTAGTTGTTTTCAGTTGCATGCTAGTTCTCATGGCTTACATTTTTCACCCATGAAATTTGTTTTAAGCCTTCAGAAAGTTAGATCTATGAAACTTTTTTGGAGATTAAAAATAGTTTCTTTTTAAACTGCTCTACAGTAGAAATGAATACTAGTAAAAATGGGTCAGTTCCAGGGAAGTACCTATATTAATCAATTTTTCCACTGATTGATCTAGCAATAAAATAATTTTATTTGGAGGGAATGTGCACGTAATTTGGGAGGAGGGATAAAGGAGATCTTTCAAATTTGTGTTGAGAAAAATAGGAAAGGATCTGTGGTTAGCTTGCCCGGGGAAAGGAAAGGAGCTTGAACACTATGGGATGAATAGTCCTCCCCACCTTCATATTGCTAGTCTATCGACTTGTGACTCGATCCAGCATTTTGTGCTTTGACTTAGTGTTCAAGTCTCAAATCAGTGCTAATTTGGGAGCTGTTAGAAAGTAATCGAAGTGCCAGTTTTCAGAGGTGTGATGCTAATTGTATTTCTGCAAGGACAGGGGAGCTACTCGTGGATTATTGATTCTTGTCTTCAGCGTGTAGCCTATGGCTTTGGAAGCAGTTACCACTGCTTATGAGACAGACGGGAGTAGAGTAATTAATTGTCCGGTGATAAAAGTTGTTCACTGCCTGGAGACCTGTTAATGACAGTACTGAAGATGCAGTAGTGGAGGTGAAATATTTCCTTTGATGTCAGAAATGAAAATAATAGCCAGTAAGAACCACTTAAGATACTGAACAAGCACAGAAGACTGATCATACCCTGTGTGGGCACGCGTGGGCATGTACATCTTACTTGTCCTTTGAACCTCTCGGAGCTACCCCGCCTGCCCATCCTCTCCCCGCGCCCCGCGTTGCCGTCACCTTCGCTTTTGTTGAACAGGGCCACACGCTGCTTGCTTGCCTCTCTGCCCCAGTAACAGCACTGGGTGCATTCTGGTCTCTGATTTATGACAGGCTTGTTCTAGTTGCCCATCCATGGTTCTTCTTTGGAAGGCAGCCTTCTCCTTCTCTAGTTAGTTACTTTGTGATGAGGGAACTAGCAATTTTAACTCCTCCTTCTTGCCTCAGCGTATTTTTGCTAGTCACTGTAAAAGTTAGATAATCAACAGATGTTGTTTCCTCCTGACGTCATTCTTACCACTGGAGTCTCTGGTCTACAACAAAATGACTTGGAGTTTATGTCCTCTGAGCAGCCTTTTCTGAACCCACGTTCCTGCCTGTAGCTAATGTCTTCAGATGTGAATTACTGAGTTTGTTCCATGTAGCATTTTAAATCCAATGATCCAACTGCAGAGTTTTTGTTTTGCTTTCAGTGGAGCAGTTTAATAATAGTAAGTGTAGAAATGAAACCAAACTGGCTAAGTTCAAAATAACAGAAGTTTTTGACAACATCATTTGTTTTTTAATCTAATGAGGTGAGACAGTTGAATTTGAAAGCTGGGTCAAAAGCTTACATAATTTTGAGACCCTAAATATAGAACTGTGTGATGACACAAAAAGATCAATCTCTGCGCATATATTCTGGTAGAGTATTTTTGTTTTGTTCTTATTTTGCGCATGCAGTTTAAAACTAAGCTGGATACCCTGTGCTTGGAAAAATGGTCTTGCTAATATTCCTATCTTACGCTATGTGCCAATTTAAATTGACATGTAGGTTTCTTTATTGTAGTTGTCTGGGTGCGGGGTGTTAGGGTTTTTGTTTTGTTGATTGTGAAATTCCCCTGTGGTCATTGTAAAATTTGCCTTTCTCTTTATTTTCCTAATAGTGGTGGAATGGGGTGACGATGTTAAAGCAGTATCAGAAGATGAAGCCATGGTGCTGGTGAACCATCAAGCGACGGGGGACGTCTGCACTCTGATGATGTGCCTTCAGGATAAAGGCACGGTAGGCTGCAACCGGGGAGCGGGATCTGTGTACGCAATCCGTTACCTTGGGTGTGCTTGCATCGGGGCGTGGTGCTGATGACCGGCTCTGTGTGTTAATCCAGAAAGGATCCCAAGGCCCCGAACAGGAAGCTTTTTGTTTAGCTTTGGTTTAACGTGACAGACAGTAGCTCGGAGCAGGGTTTGGATGGTAATGGTTGCCTTTTAGGAAGGTGAAATAGGAGCTGAGTCAGTGTGCATCCAGTCTAGGTCACCAGGGGGAAGCGTATCTCCCTGCAGGTAATCATGTGCTCGACTTTTTCCTCTCACCTTGTGCAACTCATGCAAACTTTGCTCCAGCTTCTCAGTTATGACTTTATTCCAGAATGGAATTTTTCTCGAAGTTAGAAGCAAGTTGTGTATGGCATTTTGGTAGGAGTTCAGAAGCTGGAGGTGACTTCCCTCTACCCAAGCCAAGCTAGCTGGCTGAGGTCGGAATTGCTCAACCTCTTGCTGCACAAACTGAAGCGTTTCTTGGTGAGAAGCACAACTGATGTCAATTGCTTCATGCATTGCTGTTCGGAAAATTCTCCTCTGGGCAGTGTAGTGCTGGAAACTAGAGTATGGGATCGAAACTAGAAATAAAATTTATGTGCAAATCAGGTGGAAGGGGGATGTGTGTGTATGATCAGGCTGCAAATGGTGAGAGGCATTTTTTCAGCTTGCCAGGTATGTATCAGCTGTGTCTGTCTTAGCGTTGTCGTCTTTCTTGTGACCATACAGTGAAGAAACAAGGAAAACAACTGGTTTTTGTTGCACCTGCACAACTTGTAACTGGAATCGGTTTTCTTAGTGTTTATTAATACAGATTGTGTCTCTACCAGTGATGTAACATTTGTTTCAGAAATTTTCCCAGTTCTTATGACAGCAGAGCTGATTTAAAAAAAAAATCTCTAAGAAACCAAACTGAAATAAGAAATAATGAAAATGCCACTCAAGATTGAGCAGAGACTAATTTTTTTGTTTCTACTGTAGCCTAGAGAAGTCTGTATTTTAAAAGTACTGTGAATTACTTTAATTTCTTATACCAGGTATATCTGGTATTCCAATGAGCAGAATGGAAGAACAAACGTTCTTTAATTCCTTTCATCAAAATTATGCTTAGGACAATTCTGTGAAAAGTCACAATGACTGTGAGGCTGTAGTTCTGTGGATAGGTACTGCTATCCCAGGTGTTCTAAATATCATAGAGCTTCACTGACTCATGTGTACATATAGAAATCTAAGCCATAATTATCCTGTCTGACTCCACAGCTAAAAGGTTTCAGTCAAGACAGAGTAAGTTTCAGTGAGTAGAAGATGTTGAACATGGAAGAAGACATTGAAATAGCAAACCATCTTCACCATGGAAACTGTTAGGTTTGCAGGTTTTCAGAGAAGTTAAACACCCTTAAAATTACTACTTTTTCCCTTAAAATAACTGCAGTCATTGCTCTTGGAATATAGGAGTCCAGAGCCTAGTATGCCTTTAATGTTTTTATCTAATAAAGAAATAAAAACCCACAAACCCACATGCTTAAAATATATAGCTAGAGTAGTAAAGTGGCTAAAAATAATGGGGAAGATAAGGATAGTTTATCCTTGATAGAACCTGCTGAATCCAGTGTTTTTAAATAGTGTGTTTCATATTTCTGAACAGAGGAGAATTGTGTTTACTCTGAGTGACTGAAACCACTGGAGGAAAAAGCCCCAAACCTGCCTGTCTAAAAGAAATCATTACACAACAGACAACTATTTAAATTAGGCAGTTTTCTTTAAATACAGTTTAAACTTAACGTGGAGTCCTTCACAACCTTGATATTCATCTGTTAGTGCTTTCCAAGAATCGTTTTTTATTTTGTTCGGGACAGTGAAGCTGCAGTAATTCCTCAACATTTTACCGCTTAGCTGTCAGAGTGTTTTGTGAAGGTGAAAGTCTCGCTTCTGCGTCGCGTAAAGAAATGGAACAGCTCACAGAGGAGCCTCTCGGCAGTGATGGTGCAGTGGCAGAACTAGGAAGACCTTCCTCCTGTGGCTGGGCGACGCTTCTTTTGCTTGCTTTTGCCAGCCAATACAAATTGAGCTGAAACCAGATGTGATTGCAAGCACTTACTGTTTAATGCTGCCCTTAAAAAAACGTTAATTTAAGATATCAAAAGGGTCTGATCTAAAGTTCTTCGGTTTTCTGTGTAGTGAGGTAGAAGACTGAAACTTGACATATTCTTGCAACTTGACAATATTTCTTAAGGACAATGTCAGGAACATGTATTTTTTTTTCTAGTATTTTATAAATTCTTATATGTAAATATAGTGTTGTTTATCTGTTTTAAGTAAATTTAATCTCGCTGGGCAATTAGCTAAAGATACATGAGTTAGAATGTTTCTGGTCTTTCAGATTCACTTATGCGAATAAGGAAAACAGGGAAGTGGAACTTCGCAAGAAGTTCTAATTTTAATGGGAGGACTCGGCTGGTATTGTTTGGCTAACACATGCTACCTTAAGACAAGTCACCCAGAGAGAGGTTTCAGTTAAATCAGAAGTGACCTAATTACACTGTTTATGTAGTTCGAGAAATTGTTCAAATTTGTTTGTGAAAGTAAGTGTTAAAACAAACTTGGTAAGTTAGTTGAGGTCTCATAAACATTAAAGGTTATGCATTTAAGAAAGAGAAGTGGGTTTAAATGCTGCTAGTACTGCTCTCTGACTGGATTAGGACCGATAAACGTGGCTGGTTTTTCTGACGTAGAGCAGAAAGCAGTGCCAGGAAAGGTGCAGTGCAGACACAGAGATAGAGCTTGCAGCTGTGAGTGCAAGTTTCAAGACCTGTTCCCAGGTTTCATTGTGAAGAAGTGGTTGAAAGATGAAAGTCAGTCTATCCAGGTTGCTTTGTTATGAAATCTCTGTAGAGCGAAATGAAAGTGGGTCTGTGAAGAGGAGGCACCGAGATTTTCTTTTTTAATAGAATTGGTAAAAGCTTTTTCTGCATTCTGAACTTACTTAAGCAGAAAGGATGAAGCAAAAAGGGCTTGAGACAGCATCCAAAAATTCTTTCAGTCTATAAACAACAATGAATCTGTGTTCAAAAGTTTGAATGTCTTTGTTTGAACCTCCTTGAAATGCAAGTGATAAGAGACTCATCTGATAAACATTGGTTTGTTCCTGAGGATCCTGAACGGAAGAGCCACCACCGCTATCTCGCAGTGTCCTCTGTTCTGGCCTTGGCAGCAGAACAGAAGGAATATCCATTAATCTAGTTGCCTTTTGATTGCAAATAAGATAACTGTGTTCTATTCTTTGAACTCCTCCTTTTTTATTTCATGTGTTAGAGTGTGTGTATGTACTCATTAGTTCATACATTAAAATATTTCCTCTTTGTACCTCTTGCCACTGCTGAGGCTTGTAGACAGATTTGTCATCGCTAACCTCTGGAATCTGCCTCTTTGTCACCCACTTGCAGCAAACTGCCTGTATGTTTTGTCTTAGTTACAACTTGTATGTCACACCAATCTTGGACACAGTCACATCGCTCCTCAAAAGGACTGAGCAAGTCCAGGGATGCTGGTTAGAAGCCCCGTGTCACCTAAATCATGGTGAGATGGACTTCAGACTCTGAAGAGCAATGATCAACCATCAGGGCAGACCTACCGTCATCTACATAGAAAGTGGTATGGGAGGAGAGAAGCACCAGCATTGTTGGGCAGGAGTTCCTCATCCAGGATTACGATAGAATGTCGAGGGACCAATGTTTTCTCCTCAAAAGACACAAACCTTTCCTTTTTGGCGAAGCAGATTATTAAACTTGCTTATCTCCTCTAGCAAAATAGATTATGTTGTTTTAACTTCTGCTTGATACAGTAAAGTAATTGCAAAATGCTGAAGTAGCAGATGAACGCTGACAGTCATACCGGTCATATGCGACAGGCTGATATGTCTTCAGTGGAAGTTTGGTGGTTTTATCAGAGGACATGGTTCTGTACACCAGCCAGTCGTCTTTGGGCTGGTGCATGGGCATGAACGTAGGATATCGCAGTGCCTTGAAGAGCAGTATCGCCTCTCAGTGATGCTTTTTACACTGCTGTCCTTACGGCACACGTTTTCTTTCTTCTGCTGCTCCCTAAGGCTTTCTAATTTACTGAAATGGAAAGAATGTGAATCTCTGCCAGGAAGAATTTTTGCTTTAAGATCCTCTATTTACCACAGGCTTGGGGATAGCTGTATGAGAAACCATTGCACCAATATTAGTCTCAAGGGAGGAGTTATGTCTAGGAACTAATTTTTCTCTCATCGCTCACAAATACATAGTGTGTCTTGTTCCCTTGGATGTGTAGCAAGCAGTAAGAAATACCACTGGCAGAGAGGAGAAGACACTAGCGTTGTCACAGAGAAGGAACGGATCCTTGTTTCCAAAGCAAACCCTGTGTATCTCTGAGAGCTGACCTCTCCTCTCAAACGTGGTTTCCTTTTCCACTTCCAGTGATGCTAGAGGGTCCAGAAGTGGCTGCTTTTGCATTACCCAAGATCTTCAAATCGGCAGTTTTCTAGTATTAAAAAGTTGGGGTATTTTCTAGAGGAAATCTTTATTTCTTAGACTGCTTTTTTTCTGTCTTTGCCTCAAGTAATGTATCTCGGACAACTGAAAGATGCCAAGCACAAGGTGCCTGTTGAAGATTCAAAAGAATACCTTCTGAACACCAGAGAAATGTCACGGTTCTCCGGATGCTTTTTGATGGTGATAAATGGAAGAGTACTTTGTTTTATGACGGAAGTTTCACTGAACTTGAGTCGGTCTTGGTGTGGCCTTACAGGGAGGAGTACAGGCAGCTAGGCTCCTGTGGGGCTGAGAGCGGGTAGGACACGCTGCATGTGCCAGTTTTGGAGAGCCAGTTCCTACCCCTCTCAAAACGTACGTGTAGGAGCCACAGAGGAGAAAGACCTTGTCAGAGAAGCAGCTTTTCCCTTCTGTTATTTACCTCTTCTGGAGTAACTCTTCTATCTTAAATCTCAACGGGCTGAACAGCTATAGTACTTGCCTTCACGGTCCCGTAAGAAGTGATGGCCAAAGTGAATCTAATGGCTCAACCCCTATTTTTGTCTTGCTGCTGTGCTCCTTGGCTGGGACAAGGAATGCGAATCAGTGCAATTCTCGGGGCTGCGTGAGAGAAGTCAGTAACGGCACGTGGGCTGTGAGTGCTGCAGTTCAAAGATAGAGTGAGCACGCGTGGAGCATGTGTGCACCAGAAGCACCAGAACAACGTGATCTCACCCCTGAAATTGCCAAGTACAAAAAAATATAAGGAAACATGTTTTTGTGGTGGGCATAAAGCAGTTGGAGATTTCAAATACAGCTCTGTATTGTTTTGTGTATGTGAAGAAATGCTGAACGTGATTGCAGTTTGCAGCTGGCTTGAAATTGTGGTAGGTCAGAAGGAAGCATTACACAACTTGTGTGAAGAGGAGGAGCAGAAATTTCTGTAGCCTGCGGCTAGCTAACAGTGCAGAACGGTATATGGTATTGCAGAAAGACAGCTATTTAATCCTGCTCTTGAGGGAGGAGCGTACCTTTGTACTTCGTGCTGCTTTATACTTCGGGGCATAAAGGACTTTATTCCATATATTCATCGCTTTTATTGCTGGTGCAGGGGTGACCAGTATATGCATAATTCTCTGCGGTTGATAGTTACTAAACTTTTTTTTACCTTTTCAGGTTGTCCGTCAGATGATGTGGCTGATGGATCATATTTTTAAGTATACAAACTTTGGCATCGTGTCTCTAATCCACGGAGACTTCTTTATAAGACAGGTAAATGGAAACACTTAACGGTGCTTTGATTTATCCTCTATTTGGAACATCGTGGTGTTACGGGGCTTACTTGTTACCTCCTGGATGGTTTGCAGGATGAAATAACTATGCTATAATGCATCCATTTGGATAGAGCTGTTTTCCTAGGCTTGTTTTATTATTTGCCTAGACACAAATGTTTATGGAATCCAATTATGGCGGGAGCCTTTTATGAGAGAGGTGTACCAGCAAAGTATACGGGCGGTTCTTTTTGTCTCTGACTGCCCATCGTTGGTGCCTCTCCTCTTTCCTTAGTGACCTTGAAGCTGTGCAGTGACTTAGGTCGCTGTTCTGACTGTTAACGTTTCAGATAAGGAAAGGCTGGAGCATCCCTTTTGATGGTGATGTGGTAGCTGACCCGTTTAAGGTGGTGATGGACCTGCATAAGTAGTCATTTAATTGATTTCTGAAGGATAATTATTAGGAAGGAATGTGTGTTAAGCCCAGCATCTCAAATCTTAAGGAGTAAAAGCCTCAGATTATTTCTTCCAATTTTTTTGTCGTTTGGTAGCTGTTGGTCAAACTGCAGTCTAAACGTAGAAACTCAGAAGTAAAATGTTAAGCGTGAACCTGCCGCCAGTTTTCCGAACTGCGACATCCAGCATATACATTTGTTTTGTCTCCTTATTTTTATTTATCTGGATTTAAAATCTGTGGTCAGCCAGACAGAATTAATGAAATTTTCACTTTCAGAGAAAGAAAAGCTAATTTACTCGGAATGAAATAAAGAAATGCTTAATCACAGCTCTACACCGCTAAAGGGAGATTTCTCACCAAGACTAGAGGCAAGGTTTGAAAACCTCAGGCAAGGCTAGATAAAAGAGGTCTCTAGAGATATACAACTGTGCACTGTGAGAGTATGGAAGGAACAGGGTTTGACACTTTAAAATACAAATCTATTTCCATAGTTAAAATTCACAGGATACACATTTTGAGGTACACAGGGTTGGCTGCTTGTTAATTGTTATTTCTGACTGTGGTGGTGCAGTTACAGTTATAAAAGCAAACCCTTACTGAGCTGCAAAAACTAAGGTTTCTCTTCCTTTTTGTCAAGGGGCTGAGATATGCAACATCACAGAATTACGTCATCATGGGTATAAATACAAACCAACTGAAAATAAAATGTTTCTTGGATGCTAATTAGCCTTTGGGTGCAGCAAAAAACCCTTAGGGTGAGTAATGATCCTTTGCCGATGTGTAGAAAGGCCCTAGAAATGCTGGGATGAGCAAGTGCTTCATTCCCCCCTGCCCGGTAAAGTAGTTTGATCATGGTACTGTACATCCTACGGGTTAAAAATGTGCATCGGCCTCATTTTCATGAGCAGCACCAGTGGCAGTTTTGGGAATGCTGCTGAACTCTGCTAGAAGCCGACTAGTGTTTTCCTTTCTCCCATTGAAAAGTTTACACTGGAGGCCAAGGCTGTCAGTAACTTGCCGTGGCGGTGATGGCATCCCAAGGAATTTGTCAGCAGCCTGCTTCTACCTGTTCCCTTTCCTCTAAAGGAGAGAAGGCTGGGCCTGTTCCCTGTGACAGTGATCAGCGAGCCGTGGTCTTCAGGCATTGGTTGTGCTACGGAGCTGCTTCTACATGACTTATTTCTGGACAGTATGTTAATTGCATCTTCCAGGATTCTTCCGTATTCCACCAGTCCCGGTTGCTCCTAAACGCTCTTCTCTTTCCTGTTAGTCTAGTAGGTTTTTCTGTATCACAACAGCATCTTAAACCTCACGGTACTTGCTAAACACAATTTATCCTCCAGTCACATTCATTAGGTTTCTTTTTTGGAGAGTTCTAATATCTAACATGCGAAAAGGTTATTGTTCACTGTGGTCCTTTTTCACTTCTGTCCTGGAGTCCTGTGGGAAAGGACTGGTCTAACTGAGGACCTTTGACACTGCTCTTTAATTGCATTATCCTGAGCGGGCAGAGCTCTTCCCTTCAATTTCATGAGGGAAGGTAGAAGTAATTGCAATTGTAAGATTTCAAAATCTGGGAGGAACACTTTCATAAAGCTTGTCTTCCATAAAATACCATTTCTTGTTGTCTTCTACTCAACCCCACTCTTTCACTCCTCCCTGCCAAACAAACCCACCCCCAACGAGAGGAGGGGTTGGGGTGGTTT
>NW_010401224.1:32294-84047 GCF_000710305.1 Buceros rhinoceros silvestris
TCTTTCCCTCCTCCCTGCCAAAAAAACCCACCACCAAAGAGTGTAGGGTTTGGGGTGGTTTTGCTGACATTTCTGAGAACTAAAATCACCTTTGCTGAGGGATGCTTAAATTTTAGCGTCCTGTGTCTTTTGAATGATTTGGCAAAGTCACTTTGGAGCACTCAAAAATGGTAATTGATGTAAATTAATTCCTGTGAAAACTTGGGTAGCTTGCTCTTGTTGTGCGTAGAAGTAGGAAGAGAAGACATTGCCGTTGAAGATATAGAAGATATTTTTGCAGTAATTAAGGACAAATCTTGCTGTCTTAAATGAAAAAGTTGTGCTAATGCATCAAAGAGGAGAAATAAATGAGTTGCTGGGGTTTTTTTTCTCCTCCCTTCAGGTTTCATTAGCACCTGACTATATCCTATATACAGCTAACTGTCAGTCTAGAAGCTGGTGTCACACCGTATCTTGTTGGCTAGGGCATCTTCGTTTTATTGTTGCAGTTTCCTTCAAGTTCACACAAATAAAATCACTTCCTTCCCAAGAGTTTCTCCTAAAGGAAGAAAACCTGCAAGAGTTTATACCTGCCCAGTACTCTTATTTTTTCCCCTCTCAAGCAGTAAGTGTTCCCATCAGTGTGCTGATTTGAGCTGAGGCTTAAGCATTCAAGCAGCGCAGGTTTGGGAGAAATCTGTGGTTCTGCTGAGGTAACCAAAGCTCAAGCCTGGCCTAGAGGTACGGCTGTGTCTTCCAGTCCCTCTCTTGTTCTGATAAGGATGTGGGTGAGGTGCGTAGAAGATGGAGGTGCCAAGGTCCTGCGTGGCTTGCGGAAATTACGGATGGTACGTGGACCTTGAAAGCATAGCTTGGACCCCAGGTTGTCTTTGAAGAATTCGGGTCAGCAAATTCAGCTTGAGAGGCAGTAACAACTAGGGTATTCTGCACGAACATCCCGCTGGCGCGCGGAGCTCCGTTTCGTCTGGGCACCGCTCTGGCCGAGGGATCATCAAATCGGGAGCTTCATCCTAAATTTCAAGGGCATTTTTTCAGCCTTTCAGTAAAGTGGCATTAACTCAGCCACCAGTGGGTACTCTGGGAGCATTGTTTTGAGTTGTCATAGAGGCTTATTTGTATCTCTGAAAATAGAAGTGTAATAATTACCTGTCTTCGTGTTATCTCTCTTAAGTGTTCATTTTATTGAGGTAATGTTTTATCCTTACAGGGAAGAGCACACCGTGACCAGCAGCTTGTGTTACTCAAGGAGCATCTAGAAAAATATTACAGGAGCCGTAATCGGAAATGGATTGTTTTATTTCCAGAGGGTGGCTTTCTTAGGAAAAGGAGAGAAACAAGCCAGGAATTTGCCAAGAAAAACAACTTGCCATTTCTTAAACATGTCCCCCTGCCACGACTCGGGGCGACACAAGTAATTCTGAAAACGCTTGTAGCGCCGCAAGAAAATGGAACTCCAGCAGGTAGAGACGCTGTGATAAAAGGTAAAGATCGCTTCACTCCTGTAGATAAAAAGCAAATTGAATGTCCAAGATTTGAGTTACGCAAAACATTTTGTGTTGAAATGGTGCCTTTAAATGTCAAATACATCCCTAAAGCACCATCATATTTATATAAACGTTTTCATATTTGCTTTTAGTTCCACAAAGTTTATTTTTTATGCTGAGACACACACAAAAAAGAAGCTTTAGTTTGGATGTAGTTTACGGTGTGGCTGCGTGAATGTTTGTCTTGGCAGACAGTGGAACGAGCACCGGCGTGGGTGGGAAGGTGGGCTGCTCCTGTCAGCACAGGGGCTGTTCCGCACTGGTTTGTGGTAGTACAGGACTGTGGTAAAAGTTCTTCTGGAATACGCAGACTGTGTTCAAGTTTTTATGCCTGGTTTTAAAAGGTTCTTTGCACCCAGGACTATATACTTCATTCCTCTTCCTGAACTATTTTCTGTTGAGTTCGAGTTCTGTTTTGTGCAGATATTGATGGTGACTGTCCCCGTTGTTGCTGGAGTTAACTGTCACTGGCGATGAGATTTGAAGGGTTGTTTTGGCTGGTTTTAGAAGAGTTGTGAGGGAATAAGAATATTCCTGCAGCATTATTGTTCTGGGATGCCTGGGCATCCCGGGGAGGGTATAGCTGAGATATAGAATAACACCCGTAGTTATGGGGCTTGGTGCCTTCAGACTCTCAACTTTTAAAATTAACTTCTTCACACATTCAGAGGGTGGGGTTAGATCTTACTTACCCTGATTGTGGACTTGTATTCCTCACTATAGAAACAATCGATGGGAGGATTCGACGGTTTCTTACTGATGGGCGGTGCCTAATTATTATAATTGTTGAGCGGTTTGAACCAAAGATCCATCCTAACGAAGCCACACATGTAGATGGCTTTGGGCTTTTTCTGTGCTGAAGTTCAAATTTCAGGGTGAACAGGAAGCCTCGCACAGAAATTATTTCCAGATTTTTAGTTTTTAAGTTAATCTTGTCAACATAGGAAATGGATGGAAATTACGTTCTTGCAGAAGCAGAGGGAAGATTTTAAACAAGCTGAAAGTCATGCTGTGGAATGCATCCGAATATTGCCGTTCAGGCTCTATTCAGAAAAGAAGGGCTGAAGAAAGCCCTTGTTGTCTTGGAACATTTAGGTTTAAAAAAGAAACGGAATACCTAGTCCTTGTTAAAAGTTATTTTTTTAAGGAGAAAAGTTTGGCCTGTTCCTGTTCTATTTATTCCTGTCTCAAAGGCAAAAAGGTATGAAAAGTAAGAAGTTCCTCAGATGTGAATTACGAGCCTTCTAGTTCTGGAAGGGGCGCAAAGGCACTTGTCAAATACCAGTTTTGTATTTTCATCCTCTTAGATTGCTGTCAGCTTGGCTGAACATCAAACCAGGGGCTTTTTGAGCA
The DNA here is from genome assembly GCF_000710305.1 of Buceros rhinoceros silvestris. Taxonomy (NCBI): domain Eukaryota; kingdom Metazoa; phylum Chordata; class Aves; order Bucerotiformes; family Bucerotidae; genus Buceros; species Buceros rhinoceros. The sequence goes on from NW_010401224.1 coordinate 35,192, forward strand.
GTCTGATTCAGGCTCTGGAGAAATGAGCGTTTGATAGTAGGTGCCCTAATTGGGTGCGAAACTAAAGGGATTGTCTCAAATACAATGGAACCACATCTGTCCACCCTACTCAAAATGCGGAAGGAGAGACAAGTGGGCAAAAATAGGGAAGAAAATGTGGGTTTAGCTATCGTATTTCGGAGGGATGGACGTGAAAACACAATAAGAGGGATGAAAAGGAGAAGTGAAAGTAAATTTTATGTGCTAGGAAAGGACAATACGTGATACATATGAAGCTGAGGTATTTTAAGTCCTCTGTTCTCTTAAGCTCACCAAGATGTTTCTAGCATGGGAACACTTCCCTTTCAGAGATCTATGAAAGGTTAATTCTTGAGCCAGACTTTGTATGAAAGACTCTTCTCATCGTCTGCCTTCCAAATGCTTTCGCTGTACTCTCGCCACTTCAGAAGATTTTGGAGAATGTTCAATTAAATGAAATATTGTATAAATTTATAAGGTTACACTATAAAGTTGGAGGCCTAACAAGTTAATGATCACTTTTACTTTTTATCTGTTGTCTTTCCCTTTTTTTAACCACATGAAAAAGTCTGGCTCGTGAGACCAGACGTGCCTGTATCCTCTGTAGGTTCCCATCGTTGACTTGTGGGGGCGAGAACTAGACGTAGAATAAAGAGTAAAGGTTTTGCCGGTCTCTTGCAGAGACATTGCACGTAAACATTTTGTGCATTTGTTCCTGCACTCCTTTGCTTGGGAAGTGGCCGGTGTGTCTGTAGTGTCACACTTGAACTTCATGGGTCACTGGAAACATTCTCCTCTGCACCACTTCTTCATGTGCTCTATTCTGTCTTACTTACCGGTGTCCCTGGTGTTCTGGGTTACCGGATTATTCACCTTACTATAACAAGCTTTCTTCTCCATTGTTCGTCATCCTCTCAACCTATTTTACCACCAAACTCTGCTGATGGGGGTTCACCTCTCACCCCCACCCAATTTTAATTAAATTGATCTATAGATTAAGAGTAACTCCTCCTCATCAAACTACGTCCCCTTCCTGTTGAGTTTCCTGGGTAGCTGTCATGGTAAGTCACGATACGCAGTGGCGGTGTTCTTGGGTGCTGTTATTTTATTAGTGCTTAATTTGTTTAAAATTATCCTTGTAGCTTTTATACCGTTGTAGATTTTATACCATTCTACTTTCTCAACTGGAATGGTGTATGATATTGGACGAAAGAAAAAAGGTGACAAAAGCAACTGTAATAAAAGATGGTTCATTCTTAATATATTGCTCTGCTGTACCCTGATTTGGTACAAGCTAAGTTGCATGCAGTGGTTTCATCATGCCACCCCCTCTCCTCTTCCCAGCTTGCTCTTGTACATTAATTGTCACTGGAGTTACAGCCTCAAATGGTAGTTCAGGAATTGTGCAACAGCTAAATGCTACATCATCTGTCCTCGTGTAAGCTCTCTAACCTACCAAAGGGATGACAGGAACCAGAGGTGGGCTTATGTGAAGTGCAAGGTGCAGTAGCCTCCCCAGAACTTCGTTAATCTTAATTATGATTTTAGTATTCTTAGTATCCAATACCCTTTTCAGTTTATTTTTGTTCTGGGTAGGCATTTCCCACAGTTTATTACCTGATTCTTCCAATGTGAAGTGACAGGAAGATCAAAGGTTCCCGAGCTAGACTAGCAGTCCCGGTCTTGTGCTTAAACCGGTAGTTCTGTATCGGTTGCTTTTCCAAGGCAAGCACCCTCTAACTCCTTAACTCCCTCCTCCTAACGGTTTTCTAAGCCTTCTTTCCTGTTTAAAGTCCCATGTACCGGCCTTCATCAGAATGAAATTTAACTTATTGCTGGTAAATTCTGAATTAAATGACTAAAACAGTGGTTGCTCTTGCTGCCTTTTGAAACACTTGACTTGAACAAACTTGTATAGTTTTATTCCTAAATAAATAGAAGGATGGAAAAACGCATAGCGCTACCTTTCCTGCCGTGCGGTGGCTGGAGGGCTTTTGGAGCCGGGAAGTACAGATGCAGTTAAGTGGTGTCTGTCCGTGGAAGAGTGGTATAGGTGTGTTCTGGTGTCTGATGACAGCATCCCCCGGGCAGATGTGCTGTGCCCCCCCAAACAGCGGTGCTGCCAGCGCCAGTGTTCCACGAGGAGCTTTTAGTGCAGAAGAGAAATAACGGGCAGCACAGAAATACTTGATGCTCTGGTATGTTTTTTTTAAATTCTGGTTTATTTTACTATGCAGCAATTTTTGGTCTGATAAGAGGTTGCTATGAGCTTGGTTAGAATGATACTGAAATCCTACCCTGCTGTTTTCAAATGCAGCACAGCACATTCAGTTCTGATGCTTTTTCTCAGAGAAATTCAATTTTCCTTTCTGCGGAGCTGGATGCTGGAGTTGGAAATTGATTCCTTTTTTGTTTTGTAATCAAACTCTTTGATTCACTGGTATATGAGGATTGTGACTTGAATAACACCTGGGAAGGCCTTTTTTTTTGTCGTAGAAATGGGGCTCTTGTGTTGTTCTAGGTGATTTGTTGCAGAGCTATCGTGGGATAATGAATAGGATGTTCAGTCTGAGAGCTAATCTTTGAAAAAATAATTGATTTTAAGGTCAGTGATCCAGCTGATCACACGAGGACAAGTAGAGGACAAGTGGCAAGATACAAGAACACATTGCTATGCAGAGGGAGGCAACAGCCTCTCTTGGCTGCATTTAGAGTGATGTCAGTGTCCAAGAAACCTCCCCTGAACACTGGCGGGCATTAGTACATATTTTCTTTTTCAGGGGGAGGCTGCGGTCCCTGGGTTCACGCCTGGCCAGTGCGTTCTTTTCCTCTCTGGCTGCAATCCGGCAAGTCGCACCATCCAGAGCCTGGCTGGAGGCGAGGTTTCCTGCGGAAGCCTGTCTCTGTAGCACACGCTTTTTCTCAGCGGTGAACTCTGAGAGTCTGCTAACGGATTTGAAGAGTCCTGCACATAGTCAAATCTGGCTTTTAGCACTGGTTGAGAATAACCCTGGGGAGGACAGAAAAGAAGCTCAGAACCTCACTAAACCCGTGACTGTAGACAGTCGAGTATTTGCTGTGAGAGGTTCACAGGGGATGACGGTGGACTGAATGTCTTGAGGATGCTGATGGTAAGTGGCTTCATAACTGAATACGAAGCAACTTACTATCACTGGTTTCACAGCTAGAACAAAAATAAGGGAAAAAAATTAGTTACAAAGATTTGCCTCTGATGGCGATTTTAAAAAACAAAGTCAACGTGTTAGGAGAGTGTTTAAATTTTTTTTTTTTTTTTGTCTAGGCCAGAAAGCCACTGGTACACATGATTGTTCAGTCTTGCCTTAGCACTCACAAGGCAGGTATGCACCACTCAAACTAAGGTCCCCTGTTACTACGTGGTTTGGATGCAGCTGTGTAGGTCAGGTGCCTGCAGACCTGTTTGAACATCTGGGTGCTCTTTGAAAAGAATCAGAGCGCTAGCATTTTGAAACAACTCGAGAAATTGGAAGCCTCCATCTGTGCTGGAAGTGGCAGGCAGACTAACAGCACAGAAGAAAAATTAGTCCTTGGAGAGCTCAGCTTAAATGTGGCCTCGCAGCCGTTCCTCCTGCTGAGTCTCCGGCAGCCAGGCCTCTCACGCCCTCAGCAGGTGCTCGAAATGAAGGACGAGGGTGTCTTTTAACGGTAGGTAGAAAGTTCAGAAAGGTTTGGCTGTCAGAAGCGTCTGTGGCTGTGTTGGCCAAGCCGCGCTTGGCAAGAGGAGTTTTTGACCAGGTGTGCACAACTCCCTTCTATCCATCTGCGAATACCAGACCTGAGAGTCCCACCGTCGTATAACCACCAGCAGCCTTTCTGTTCCGAGTAGCTGTTGGTGTCCTCCGTTCAAAAATTAATAGGCTTGAGTCTTGTTCAAAGGCTTGAGAGCAGCATCCTCGGGCAGACTGAGGTCCTGCCCCTCCGTGTCCTGTCCAGTTGTCTGATTCTTTTTCTTTTTCAGGGTCTGTTAGAGCTTTGTGGCTTTAAAATAAATATACTTATGAGCAGGGTGCAATATAACCCCCCAGAAAGGACAGCACGATTTATTTTAAAATTACTTTTCTGAAATCCTTGGTGACTTAGGTTTTTTTGGCAGTGTGAGATCTTGGATGATTACGTGAGGCTTATTTTAAACCAGAGCATGCAGAAAGCGCCTGTGACTGCGATTTGATAGCACGTCTTGGTAATGGCACATAGAGGTAGCCACGCTCAGACCTGCTTGCTCTAAAGGAGGGTCTGTGAAGGCTGATGTTCACCTTCAGAAATTTTTTTTTTTTTTTTTTTGGGTTTTTAACCTGGGGGGCTGTCAGAGGCGGGCCCCGAAAGGGGCTGGAGGTGAGTTTGGAGGGTCTGAGGAATCCATGCAGCAGCTCTGCTTCACAAAAGCAGAAGGTAGGAAATCACCGCAGAAGAGGACTGCAGGAGTCTTCCCATAATGAAGTTTGAACCATGATCCACTGAAAGAACAGTTTGAAATATTAGCTAAATATTTAATAGATTATTTTAAAACACTTTACTGTAAATAAGATGATGTGCCCATATTAATCTGGCACTTTTTAGTTGCAATTAATGATCTTTGTTGCTCACTCAGACAATTTACTTGTCTTCATCCATTCTTGCTTTACATCTGGGAAAATAATAAATTGAATGGCTTCGTTTGAAATCCATTTCTAAATGAATACTGCTGTGGGTTTACTATTAATTTCATACTGGCATTTCTCTAATGCATTGCGACTTTTAAAATGAAGGACTCTGGAGCTAGTGCTTTTCTTAAGAGAGGCTTGACAGGCACTCTGTCGCGGTGCTGGTAAGCCTGGAGCCTCTCATGGGACCCCGTGTTCTCACCTCACGTGTCTGTCAGAGTCTTAAGATACTGTATTTCCAGAAGGTGACACTGGATGTTTCAGCTTGACCTGTGTAGCTTGTCCTTGGCCAAACTGGAATGCACGTTGTGTGCTACTAGTAACTCATTGCCGAAATATTAGGAAATCCCGTCTAGTCTCACTCAGGTGGAGTATGTGCGTTGTAACAAAGCAGCACAACTCCATCGTTGGGTAGACACCATGAAAACGTGAGCTGCTTATTAAAATAATTGACAGATGCATGTGATAGTGTTTCTGTAATTGTCCTCTCACACTTAATTAATTACATGCCAATTAAGTGAAATGCAGGTGGAAGCTCGCAAGTCAGTCCTTGCACGTATGAGCTGGTTCGTGTAAGTAACTGTGGCCCAGACCGCATGTTGCACATTTCCTCAGGTGTGGGGTAGCTCTTCCGTAAAATTCGAGTGGCAGCTCTGGGTGAGACCACGTGTCTGTCTAGCCCAGCACCTTGCCCGTGCCGCCACGTGGCTATCGGAGTGTGAACACAGCGAACGTGCAGCATCGTTCTCCCACGTACTCTCCCAGCTTCTGACTGCTGCTGAAGCCGGATGGGGGTGTCTGCCTGTTTAGTTAACCCTCCCACGGGTTTCTTCCATGTACTTGCCCCATTTCCTCTAGATCCCAGCTCTCATCGTCCTTGATATTCTTTGGCAAGTGGTTCCCCACAGTATAGTTAATTCCCCTCTGCACGAAGAATCATTTCTCGCTGTTTGCTGTGAAAACTTTTCCTCCTGCCTTCATTTTGGAGACGTCTGTCCTTGAGGAAGGTGGTGAACAGCCTGTCCCCGTGCACGTTCTTCATGCCAACAGTGGTTTTGTCAGCCTCTATCGTGTTTCTTTCCTAGCTGCCTCCGCTGCAGGCTTGCAGAGTCTTGTGCTTTGTACTAAGACCTAACGCCTCTTACATGCTTCTGCGAGCAGGTGGCTGGTTTTAACAGCCAACTTTTAAAATGCTGTAAGGTATTGCCGGGTACGACGTAAATGTGTTACCAGAGTAGTGCATTAAGCGTGAAGTAAGCATGTTGCTATACTAACCCAAACATAACGTGACCTCAGATACAAGGCAGCTCCGGTTCCCACGTGGTAGATGCTAAACCCAAACTGCCGTCTTGGCGCTGTGCCCCTCCTTCCTGGATTGCTTTCCGGATCTGCCGCGCTCTCTCTTTGCAAACCTGCGAACTGAAGACATGCCAGAGAGGTCTTGGCTAGGCTGATGTCTGACCCTGACTGTTGCTGGTGGTAACCTATGTTCAGATTTAAATTTGACTCTCCTGAATAACCTTCATAGCAAGTGTTTTCATCTCCTTTGATGATTTTTTCAGTTTCTAAACATGCCGAGCAGCATGTGAACGTGTACTGATAGCAGTCTTTCTGGGGCCTCGTGGATGCAATCTCCTCTCCACTCTGAAAACTGACTATCTTCTACTCACTGCTTTCTCGTCTTTAATAAATGAAATGGTGTGTTTCCTCTTTATCCCATAACTCAGGTTTCTAAGAACCTTTGAGGGATTTTTTTTTTTTAATGTCTCTGAAAATCTAGCTACGTTGTATGACATAGATCACCGTTACCCACTTGCCCAACCCAGTCGTGAGGCTGGTTGTCCAAAGGGATCTGCACGGCTGTTGCTTCGTCAGTGATCTGCAACAGCGAGCTCTTACAACGGCCCGGGTGTAAATGTCGTTATAGCACAGACCAAAACCGCTGGATTTCTATTTTTGGAGTTTTCCTTTTGGTGAATGGGGGGGAAGCACCTGGCATTTGGGCCAATATGTTACGGGACTCTGCTCATCCCCAGTGAGTGGGCTTGTTCTGTTCTGTGTACTCCAGTACGTAAGAACAACAGAAATACCTGTGAAAGTAAAATTGTGGTCTAGCTGCAGTTTGTAAGAGTATTTCTGTGCTCTGTAATGAAATCTGGGTTTCACTCTTGTCTGCCTTATTTTATTTGTGCCTCATACCCCGTGAATTAATATAAAAATGGAGTAACTATCAAATGTGTGATATTTACTTTCCGATTACCTTTAGTGTCACATTTCTTTTTGTCCTAGAGAGCAAATCGAAAGGCCTCCAGTGGGTGATAGATACAACCATTGCGTATCCCAGAGGAGAACCTATAGACATCCAAACTTGGATCCTCGGCTACCGACCCCCCACGGTTACACATGTACATTACAGGTAGGAAATAAACCTTTGACTCTTACACAGAACGATTAAAAAAACCCAAGAAGTCTTCACAAATCAGTAACATCATCTTTCAGGACATGGGAAACCAGTCGCAATGTCTTTTATGTGTGTCCCATACAGAGACAACTCCTATTACCTGAACGCGCCTCACTTTGTTTTGGTTTTTTTCTTTAAAAGCTCAGTGACCATTCCATATCTTAAACACGTTTAAGTTTTTAAACATAGTTACAGGGAATATATTTGATGTCTAGGTCATCTTTCCCACTTTAAGGTGCCAGTAAACCCAACTTGATTGTTTTTTAATAATGACAACAAATAAAAAAATCACTGTGGTGTTAAGTACCAGGTTTCCTGAGAGATTATTATATATTGTATTTAACTTTCTGACAAGGAAATGTCAACTTTTTCTCTCAAAGCTTAATAGTCGAGCAGAGCAACACTCTGGAAATAGCAGAAAACCTCCCTGACACCCAGGATGGGATGTTATTTACACTTTTATCCTCAGCAGTTCTTTGTCTCAGCAGCTAAGCTAATGGAGAGAGAAGTTGCATTTTGCTTTTGGTTTGCAGTTAATTGCAAGTCTGAAATCTCCAGAAATATTTTATAACACTCTTCCTATACCAAATAAGTTGATTGTATTTTATTCCAGAATTGCACTATTTTGTATGAAATCCCTTTTGCTGCTTTGGGGAGCTTTTAGACTCTTAAGTAAGCTTTCAGAGGTCCTCGTGTGGATCCCCTGGGCGGCAGTTTAACTGGGAGTGACCTTCTGCAGCATCGCTGCTGTGTCAGAGTCGTGTGATGCCCAGTACAGGCTGCTCACTGGAGCGCCTTTCCCCAGCCGTGTTTAGAACTGTCCCTGCTTTTTATAGAAATCTGCCTTCAAGGGGGCTTTTTACACCCTAATTTATGTAAGAAATCATCATACCTATTGTGCTTTATTCAGGTCACCTTACTACTCTATCAGACCTCCGGGATAACTGCAAGTTGAATGTCTTCAGAGTTTCACTAAAGAGTATTTCCAAAAAGACTTCCTTTAAAAAAAGAGAGAAAGTTACCTTAAATTCAATTAACTTCCTGCTTCTAAATGTGCGTATTCAAAACCTATTTCTGAGCACAAGCATAAAGATGACGTAACCTTCCTTGCATTGAACTCGAATCTTACAGTTCTGGCAGGACTAAAATTCTAAGAAAAAATACCGGAAATTGTTTGTTGTTGGGTGTAGATATGGTGTTTTCTTCCAGAGGGTCTAAACCGCTGGTTTAGTAGACAGGGACAAGCCTTATTTATTTGACTTTTTGTTATTTTTTAATTTCTTAAGTAACCTCCAGTGGTTATGGCTGAGCCTGTAAACCGTTTGAAGTATGCCCCGAGTGGGAACTAAAGCAGCTGTGCGTCGGAATGCTGAGAGCTGGATGTGATACCCCTGAAATGAGAACCGAGCGTCTCGGTCTGAACCGGCGATTTGGCAAACTTTGCGGTCCTACTAATTCTTAACCTGGCATGTCGAGTTGAGGCACGCGTCCTCTGGAGGGCTTTAGCTGGGTGCTGGGTAGCAGTTCTTAAAGGTGCATCTAGCAAAGCACCCCGGCTCTGACAGCGGGCGGTGGCAGGGAAGGCAGCCCGCACACCGCCCCTCTGCACCTAAACACACAGTGGCTGTGCTGTGTCCTGAGGAGGTGTCACCTCTGGATCGCTCGTTTGGTAGGTGCTGGGGGACCTGGCCTTCGGGAACTTGGCTAACGCCGTTTTTAACCTGCCTAGCCTCCTCCAATTGCCCATGATGCAACGTGTAACCGTCCTTGAGGGTGGCAGCCAGGACCACTTCCTTTTTGCTTGTGTTAAGTTCTCACCTGGTGCCTTCGGGGGCTGCACGCTGTTCCCCATGTCCTTCCAGTAGTGGACAAATCATTCCTCGGTGGTGTTCTCTGTGGCCTGTGATTTTACAACAGAGCTTTCTCCTATCCTGCTGTAGCTGTCCCTGTCTCCCTCTCAGCCCAGCGAGTCTGTTTGGTGTCTCCTTGCACAAAAACCTCTCCCTGATTATCTTGTTACTTTTCTCTGGGCCTTTTCTGGCTCTGCTGTAACTAGTTTGTGAGTTGACTGGCATCCCGAATTCTCTGCCGCGATTTCAGGATCACTTTCCAGAGTAATAATAGCTAATCTTCAAGGCTGTGGCAGTGTCTGTGTAGCTGCTGGTGCCTGTTCCCTCCCCAGTGTTCATTGTCTCGCATTTACTAGTGTTTAATTTCATCTGCAACTGTTGTCAGGTCCTTCTGCAACTCTTCTCTTTGACTACCGAAAATAATTCTGTACCGAAAAAGTCACATTGCTTTAGTAACCAGTTTTCTTTCCAGATTTAGTGTCCCATCTAGCTGTGATATGCCAAGTCCTTTTAATGTATCTGGAATTAGAGCTGTAGTTTGGAATGAACACGGTGAATTTTTACCTTCAGCGTTTCTCACAATAAAATGTATTTATTTTTAGATACTTCTGTGTGGCTTTAAAAATATTTCTCTTTTTGCGTAAAAGATACATTTATCCACGGCAGGATCAGCGGAGAGCAGCTGAGTAGTACGTGTATGTGAATTTACTCATGTTGCATCATCCTTTTCTACTGCTTATACAGAAATTTTCCTGTTGGATTTCCCGCAGGATATTACAGCAACTGATTTATTTTTTCCCATATCACCTGACTTCACTCATTGGTGGTGTTTTTTTAGCAGAACGGTGTAATGCAATGGGCACCTTCAGGGTTTTGACCACTTCAGACCACGTACTGATGATTTGAACAGAGTTGTTGGTACCGCTGAGAACCTGTGAAGACGTGCCCAGGAAACTGGCAGACAGGGAAGAACAGGGAACAACCATTCTCTCACAGAGGGTTTCTGGTGCTAAAGAAAACCTTACAGCTCTGCTATCACTCTGTTGAACCTCCTCCAGGATTGGGAAGCCGGATAATTGAAGCCCAGTGGGCTGGCATCAATTTCTCGGAGCTTGTTTTTGAGATTAGTGGTGTGGTCAGTGGCAAGCTGTCTCTCAGGAGCTTTGCTTTTGTGCTTCCTAGGTAGTGTCCTCACTTGTCTGAAAATACAGTGACGTCTCGAGCCTGTTTCTGTGTTAGATGTTAATCAGGAGCAGTTCTGGAAGAGCACCCAAACCCTTTCTGCTGGTTAAACCACTCCTGCTGCGAACAGCCAGTGCTTTGTGACCAGCAGGCTGATCCTGGCCATGGCAACCTCCTTCCTCTCGTCCCTGGCACGTCTGTTTGGAATTACAGAGCTACCTTGTACTGGGTGGAAAAAGTGACCTGGGGGCTTTCTGTGCAGTGCTGCTCCCTGAGAGCTGGTCAGGCCATGGCACGGAGGATGGTACACGGGACCCGTGTGGTTACATGGCTTGATCAGGAAACCTAAACTACTTCCATAAGTTCATCTTCCATGCGGAGAGCAAAACACCTTTGGACAAAGTAAAAATAGTTTTGACCAGGTGCTGTCCCTACTGTTTGAAAGGAGATTCGGGATTTAAACATGTCTTTCCCCTTTTAGAGAGGTCCCGAGTGAGGAACTGATATATGGCGGTGGGGAGCGGGGAAGCAACAGGTTTTTTTGTGCTGCTCAAACTGGGCAGAGGGGACTGCAGAGCCTCTTTTGCTCTGGTCGCTCAGTGGGTCCTTTCTGCTGTCCCCGTTGGTCACATCTGTCTCCTTCTGCTTTACAATCTTTCAAAACTAGGGTTTTCCTTTTCTCATAGCCTGTCCTTTTCCTGCAGGATTATTTCTTTTTTCATCCTACTTAGGGAGCAGCAGAGGAGTGCAGAGGACACAGCAAGCAGCCTTACGTTTTCATTTTTAGCTGCTTTTCTAGCTGATGGGAATGGCAGAGAAGGATCGGTTTAATCCAGTAATCTGTTGTTGTTGTCGTTGTTTGAAAGCTCAGTTTTGGTAATGAGTTGAATCTTGCTTTTCAAACCTCAATTTTTGGTACAAATGGCATGTTTTTGAGAAGTTCATAATTAGGTTAAGCGGTGGCCTCATTTTTCTCAGGAGGTCAAAAGAAACTTCCCTAGAGAAAAGGACAGTTTCCCAGTTTTAGACTCTTCAAAACACAAAGGTGTGAGAACTTACTCTTCTAACTCTTCAAATAATTTTTTGACCCTGACAGTCTTGTCTTGAAACTCACTGCGAAGTGCTGAAAATCTGGGTTTGCTTTTCTTTCAAGGAAAATATAATTGACTTCTTCCAGGCTGCATGGTGCTGGGATTTTGGGGGGTAATTTCAAGCCATCTGATAAAACAGTAAGCAGAAAAAAAAAAAAGGGGAGGGCTGGAAGGTGCAAGGCACCTGCAACTAGGGGCATCACTTTTACGGAGCCTGTTGGAAAGGTTGGTTTCCGCTCCTCAGAATGGTCCGGCTTTGTGCTGGAGTTGTTTTGTGACGTGCATCAACCATGAATTCAGAGTCACTGCAGTTGTGCTCTGCAGAAATAAGCTGGCTGGCTTTGGTGTCTGTGGAGCAAGTAAGTCCCCACTGTGAGCTGAGTTTGGGGATTATTTCTGCGCTTCTTAGACCAGTCACTTCTCCAGTCTAACTGACTTGGTGTGTCTCCAACAGTAAGATTTCCCGAGTGCTGCAGTCCTGTTGTCAAAACCCAAAATTTAAAACCTGACAACCCTGGGTACGAAGTTTGTTCGATGCTCAGCTTCCCCTCAGTCAAGAATGGTGTGGGGCTGGGGTTTTATTTGCATTAGTTTCCCTCTGGGTCATGCCCCTGTATGACCACATCCCACACTGGCACTGTGTGGTAGCGATTGTGGTGTTGCGGCCCCAATGTCAGAGCCGGTGTCGTCGCCTCCACCGCAGAGGATGGCTGCACTTAAGCTGCATGGAAGTTCCACACTATTTCCAGCCCACTCAGCTGCCGTAATGCAGATGTGTACTCTGTCACCTTCCTTCCTCGTACCTCTCTTTGTGCTGTCCTGCTGTTGAAACAAGCTTTCAGCCTCTGAGGATTTCTTTTTTTGTGTCTGCTTGATACAGATTTATTGAAATTAGACACTGAGCTATAAATAAGATGAAATACGTTGTGGTTGTTGAATGAGTTCTGCAGAAATGTCTGTGAAGGGCATCCAGTTTGGCAATATATTTTAACACATTTTTTGTACCCAAGTAACTTATTTTCGGTCGTGCCTGAGATCTACCAATGACCTCCATCATGCTGAGTTTATTTAAAGAGTTATTGAAACAGCAAATAACACTACGATTTAGAAGGAGCGAGGGGTAATAAAGAATGAGCTCTTTAGGACAGGGTAGGACAGATGATGAAAGGCAATTAGGACTTGAAGGTATCTGTGAAGTTTAGAATTTTAATACAGAGTCAGAGGTTGTTTCTCCAGTAAGGACCATGTAGAAGAGATGAAATCTTTCCGAATGCCAGCGTGTCTTTGACAGATACACCTCCTTTGGTAAAAATCCCTTCTTCTGTCCTGGACTGCCGTGTACGCTGGTATGTTCTGGTTTGGGACAGACACACCACATTTGTGTAGTGGTTTAAGAAAGTTGCTGTCCCTCAGTCAGCGACGTGGAGTGTCCTGCGACCGTTGCCACCTTGCAGCTGCGGATAGTTAACCTCCAGCCAGGAGCTAATGCTTCATTACTGAGACAGCTTTGCAGAGCACATCTCTGCTGCCACTTCCACTTTTAACTTCTCAGGGTGCACCCCCGATGACAGCAAAGAACTGTTCCCTTCATGAGAAAGGGAAGGAGGTACTTCCATTCCGCTTGAATTTTCTAGTCAGGTTATTTTATGCAGTGCTATTAAACTTCTGTTTGCCACACCAGGAGCAAAGACACTCATATTTTCACGCAGTGTGAGGTTAGTTTTGTCCAAAAGCTGGAAAGGTTCAAGAGCCCATGAGAATCTAGGAGCTTCAGATGTTACGTGTTGACCTTGTTGCCCTTGTGAGTACAGTGCTCTGTGGTGATAACGTTTTATTTTCCTGAGGAAATCAGCAAACTGTTCGACTTTTAGTGGCATACCTGATGCTGGATCCCCAAAGGTGGGGCAGAGCCAAGACGATGCTCGTGCTGTGACGGCACTGACAACTGACTATGTATCCATGAAAAGAAGAAACTACTTCCTGCATCTTTTAACTCTAGACCTGGCAGACCTTGCAGACGGCGGTTGGGGATGACTCTCCAGTCAGGGCAATGGCTCCCCGCCATTGCTTTGGATTCTCTGTGCCGAGTTCTGTCACAGCAGACTTTCTCAGTTACCTTTCCTGAACCCAGTCTCCTTTAGAGAGGATGTTCTTTTCAAACGCAGATGCCACCTGATGGGCAGAGAGCAATGATACCAGCAGTACATTCAGTATAAATCCAGAGGGGTTTAGCTTCACCTTGTACAAGAAGGGCTTGTTTCCTGACTTTGAGGATTTTTTTAATCAATTAATCTCTAATTTAACTCGGTCATTAATAAGAATGTTCCACCTGTAAAAGTAACTCTGGCTGTTGTAAAAATATGTTTGGAAATGCTTCTGAATATGCCAGCACTTACCATCGCTACATTGTGGCGGCCAGCATAGCGTTATATATTAGTGCCGGGTGAATGGTTGGACTCGATGATCTTAAAGGGCTCTTCCAACCAAAACGATTCTGTGATTCCGTGTGGTTTTTGGAAAACCAGTTGTTTCCAATTCTGCATTAATATTCATTCAAACTTGGTGTGAGGGTGATTGAGTTTATATCCAGAGCTTCAAGTATTGTAGTTCCGTATTGATTCATCCAGGAGCCTGGACGGATGCAGCAGGAAAGCAGAGTGCTGCCTTCCACTGGTCTCGCTTGTGCTCCTTCGCGACTCCATTAAACTGCCACTCACTCTAGTGAGGATCTTGTAAGATCTTGTGAGAATGTTTTCAGACTAGGAAAAAAATATTTTTCATTCTTGGAAAAATATCGGGCTTCAGTAGTTTATTGAGCTGTGGAGTTGTTATCCATTGGGTACTGAGGAGTGGAGGTGGAGAATATCTGCAGCTTACAGTGGAAATTGTGTATGAAGCCAGGTAATGCGAGACTTGTGCCCTGAGCCCACACACGCATTCCGTTAGCTCTGAGCCATCTTCAGACTTGCGTAAGCAAGCATCTGACCTTCAGAAATATCCTGCGGAACACAATATTCCGTTACTGAGTCTCTTTACCTCATCACAGCAGATAGGCAGAGGAGAGTGAAGATAGTGCTTGGCAGCTCGGTTGTGTTTGGGGACAGCGAGTAAGTCTTAGTGTTATAGACTCCACAGAAATGGCCCCTCCTCTGTGGGTGTGCTTTTACTGGCTTCTCCGTGGTTTAATTTAATATGCTGAACAACATCTGGGCTTCGAGATAAAATAGTTCTTTATGGTCTTTGTTCTTAATATGCCTGCTGAGTTCTTGAGCTATTTACTGGACCACCAACAATTTCACAGTGTTTGTCTTTGGCCAAAGACTTTTCTTCAAGCTATATTTTACCTGAAAGATTGCTAATTTCTGATGGCTGAGACTGGCTTTACTAGAGCGCTTAGAACTCTGCAGTGTGAGAAGGATGTAGGTAGAATTGCTACGAAGGCTACAGAAATACTTGAGTTCATGTTGATGCCATAGCTGGTAAATAAAGTCCATCTCTTTGTGTACGTATCTGTATACATAAATATTTCATGTACCTCTTGGCCCTAACAGTGGGCAGATGTATTTAGCTGCTGTGGATCTGCTGAGCTCAAGTGGTCCATGCTGATGTTTATATAAGAGATAAGGGGGGAGCTGGACTCTGACCCCTGTGGGCCCCTTCCAACTCGAGATACTCTGTGATACCGAAGTTTTCTCTGTATGCCGAAGCACCGTTACTTTCACTGCGTTAGAGCAATGCTTTGCTGCATTTCTCCTCCACTTACAGCTTAATTTTCCGCACGTCAGCCTGAAAGGAGGAGGTACAATTGTCCACAAAGCAAGCAAAGATGTAGAAAACAGTAACAGCAACAGAAATGGTCTTCAGAAGTGCCTTAATTCTGTAGTCTGACATTCCCACATCTGTGCAGACACCGCACATATAACTGTGGTGTTACTTCAAATCCTTTTCGGTATACGCGAGACTGCGTTGAAAAATCCACTCGTGACAACAGGAACACGGTGTGGATGGCAGGGTAAGTGGGAGCTCACCTGAGAAGAGAAACCTGCACTCAAGGTCGTGCGTCTCAGAGTATGAATTTTTCAGGCTAGCCTGGTACATCCCTGCTGGGTTTCACTGGGAGGCCAGTGCAGTAAGTTCCTGTATGTATCAAAAGGCTCTTTGGGTCTGCTGAGGAGATTTCACAGTTACTGTAAGATGCAAAAATGAGTTTTGAAACAAAACCCAGTGAGGCATGGTGGGTTATTTGGGGCTTTCTGTACGTCGGTGAATTCTGCCCTGGATGTCTGATTTTCTAAGCAGACCTTGTACTCGGTGTAGAAGTACCAAAAGGTTGCTGATGCGTCCACTGGGGTTTTTAAAGTAGAGCAGCAATGTTGGAGTGCACTTGGTCAATTTTCAGTGTAAAACCTGCCTTAGAAATTCCAGACAAAGAGGCTGGCATCCGTTGAAAAGCACAGAGGACTCGTTCTCTAGGATACAGGTGAGCTATTGGTACTTGGTGATGTCATTACGTGGCTTCTGCCTGCTGAAGAACTGTATCTTCAGAACTGTGGATAAGCCTTCTCAGTTTTATTTCTCTCTGTTCCATGCATGAGCTGCACTCCTCGGTTTGTGGGATTTTTCTAAGGACAGTGATACAGCGTGGTGGTATTTTATTTTACACAAACCCAGCAACTCGTATCTTTTATGAAAGGCTGCAGTACAGCCTTTGGAAGGAGCTAGTGATCCCTGTGTCGTCTTGTGCCTCTGGCTGGTAACCGGGCGTGTTCGGTTTTGTGTCCTCAGTGCCGGTGTGCGCTGTGAATCGGAGATGAGCCGTGCAGTTAGTTCTATTCCAAACCCTTGTCCTCTGTGTTTTGGGGTTGGCTGGGGCAAAACGGAAGCGTTTTGTTCTTCACACACGGAATGCATTTGCAAAGTGTAATTTATCTTTGTTTCTTTGGTAGGATCTTCCCAGTTAAAGACGTACCTACGGAGCCTGAAGCTCTTACACACTGGTTATACCAGCGATTCACTGAGAAGGAGGATCTCCTGACCCATTTCTATGAAACAGGTAGGATGAGATTTAGCAAAGAGAACTGGGCTTTTTTAATGTCTTGTCTTAAAAGGATCTCAAAATGAAGAGGGGAACGAGTTTAAGAATGTGTATACATGCTTCGCACAAACACGGTGGCTATCATGGTTACTGCTTTTTGTGTGGCAAAAAAATGATCTAGGAAAGGTAAACTACCGGGGTAACGTTAGAAGCAGACAGAGTTTGGAAGCTGGCACACTCGAAATGGATCTCAGGAAATGTTGGGGGTTTTTTTTCTGCAATAACATAGAGCTCAGCTGTGAAACTTGCTGCCATGGGATTTCACTGAGTGAGATAATTCAGTGCAACGCAGAGAGGTAGTGAACATTTACAGGCCTAGGAAAAGTACTCAGAGCGGACGTTAAGTTTGGAGTGGATATAAAACTTTCAGGGTTCAAAATGAGCGAGCTCTCAACTAAAAGGGATTAAATAAGACTCAGGTTGGTTTTTGGGCTTAGTGTGGCTATTTGGATGTTCCTCTGGCCTTGTACTGTTGGATAATACTGATCTCAGTAGTCTGCAGGTCTAACGCAAAACCTCTGAACAGGTTCCTGTTGAGATGAGCAGAAAGGTGCTCTGCTTGGAGGGGTCTGAGAATCACACAGTGTAAAGTCTCTGATGAGTTATTACTGCTTTAATTTGATTTTGAGTGCTTAATTTATCCATTGTAGTGCTTAAAAAGACTAACAGAAATCTGTTAACAACCCAGAGCTGGATTGTTTCATGAAATACTGCCGTCACTCAGCCGTCACTGATGGCAGAAGTCAGACCTTGCTATATAAATCACATCCAAATGCATTTATTGGATTTTATTAGGCAAATGACTTTGTGAATCTGTTTAAAACTACAGGTGGAGTCAGGAGGAGGTAAAGAAGTCTCATTGTTGAGACGTTATTTCACCGATACCACGCAAATATGTCATACCCCCCAAAATCTAACTAGACCGGAATTTCTGGGTATAATGAATATAATCAGATTTATTCATTGAAAAGCACTTCCAAAATAGGATAATTGGTTAGAATTTGCCAGTGTAATCAGTATGAATTAATAAGACCTGTTTTAAATGTAAATGCTATTACATAGCACCTTATTAAGCATAAATTAGCATAACTTAAAGGTACTACCATTTATGG
Source organism: Buceros rhinoceros silvestris (assembly GCF_000710305.1). Lineage (NCBI taxonomy): Eukaryota > Metazoa > Chordata > Aves > Bucerotiformes > Bucerotidae > Buceros > Buceros rhinoceros. The sequence continues at coordinate 52,680 of NW_010401224.1, forward strand.
CAGTTGAGAACTCACTTTTGTTGGCTTACTGCAAAAGTGCTGTTACAGTTTTTGGAAATCCCCTGGAAAAGTCCTGAAGCCAAATGGGAGGGAAATCCCCGAAGCAGCTCAAGAGCCGGCTTGGTATTGACCTGTTACACTGGCTCAAGTTTAAGACTCTAGGGTTGTTTCAGCAATTTTTTTTTTAAATACACACTGCTTAGAACGTTAAACCTCTCAAAATTAAACAAAATAACCTGTGTCTGCCTAAAATCTGGATATGAAACTGTCCCATCCTTTCTTACAGGTGCGTTTTGCACATTTCATTTGCATAATTAAAGTCATCTGCAGTTAATATCTGTAGGCATAAGCAACACACGGACTCCTGTTTCAGCAGCTAGTGGCAAGCACGTGCCGGCAAGTTCCTGATTTCTCTGCAGCCTTCGGCAGATAACCTTGAGCACCGCAGGAGCACAAACGAGGTTACATTTAGCAGGACAGAAGCACTTGGAGGCTAATTGAAAACATACCCTGTAAACTGGGAGCTTATCAGTTGGAAATGAGTAAGCGTGTGCTGAAGTCATCGTGCTCCTCATTCGCTCCGCTCGTAAGCCAGCTGGTGTGATGTAACTAACAAAGTGATGTCATTAGACAAGGCAACAGGAGAGGGTTTTCACCAGGGCTGTGGAAATACTCTTCATAGTACCCAGTCTGTGGGAATTCTGCACACAGGCCCGTCAGCCCCACTCAAGGAGTAAGAATTGAACCGGTAATAGGTGCTGGGGTCGTACAGGGGAAGGAGTCGCTGCTTCAGGGCAGGACACCTCGAAGTGTCAGCTTGTCTCAGCTAGGAGAGTGATGATGAAGGATCGTGTTTGCTGTAAGATACAGGTTGGCAGGGAGAGGGGGAAGAGACAGCTGCTGTCTGTGCCAAGGAAAAAGGGAAGTTACGAAACCAAAGGGCGGTGTTGGATACCAGAAAACAAACGGGCCATGGAAGAGCAGATGTAGCAGGGCGGACAAAGAGAAGCTTAGCAGTGAGTGACTGGGGAATGAATGGTGTGGGGCACACCTGCCCACGTGTGAAAACACGTGTCCGGGAGAGGAGGATGGGACTCCTTGGGGCTTTTTTAGTTGGGTAGAGGGGTTTTTTTTTATTATTTTTTAAATTTAGGAGCATTCATACAGGAAGAAAAGCTGTGTCTCAAATGCTTGATTGCAATTCCTCCAGTGACTGCAAATGTGAAGCACAGGGGGAAGTTGCTGATGGTACCTAATTGCCCAAATTGTGCGGTTTCTAAGATTAAAAATTGACACTGCTACATCTTCCCTCTTTGCATCATTCACCTCTTGTTCTTCTGTGCGTAGCTGTGACTCCAACGCTGCAGAAAGTACATCATCTTCTCTGGTATATTTAGTTTTTATATCCACTGCTCGGGATTAACAGCAGCAAAAGCGGTTCATATCCTCCAGGCTTTGTGCATCTCAGCAACGCGTAACACAAACTATTTAATATGCTGATGTAAATATATGCAAACAATTTGCTTACGATCACAGAGCTCTGCTATGTTCAGACACGCTTAATGCAGCATTGTAAGTCAGAAAAAGTCAAAATAGGGGAAAATGAGTTTAACTGTTTCAGCTCCAGCTGCTGCCAGGCTTTCTCATCGGAACGGGTATTTCAGTGCAATCTTTCTGGAAAACTGTGTGGCAAATTACAAGGTGTCCTTAGTCTGTGTGGCGGACTGGTCACAAACAGCGTGTGGAAACTGTTGTTTAACAAAAAAAAGTGTGTGTGTGTATATTTGTGTTTTCAAGAGGAGCCTTGAGAGGATGTATGTGCGTTGATTCTTCACAGTATAGAAAATTACTACTGAGCTGTGAAGTTCCATATAGAATCTATTGCCTTTGATCATACGGATGGTAACAGGACTTTAAAAATAACGCAGAAAACTTGGTGGACAGTCGGACCTCCCTGCAGAGGTTGAATGCAGCGAGGACAGCTGCTTTTAAGGAGTGCTCTGAAGTTTATGCTTAGATTTTGTATCCAAATGAAGTAAATACTGTTCTCAGTAATGAAGACAAGCGTTTGGGTTTTCTGCTTTCTTGAAGGTAGCTGATAATGCCAGAGAATCTTTTCAAAGTTCATCAGCATGGCACAGAAGTAACAATTAATCATCTGTGGGCGCTGTTGCCGGGACAAACGGTGATGGTAAAGACCCGTGCGTTAAGGCTATTGTTCCTGCTACAGCAGCATTGAACCCGGGTGGTTCTTCTCTCTTTTAGGAGCTTTTCCTCCGCTGCCGGGTGAAACGAAAGCTGTTTCTCGGGAGATGACGCTCAGTAACCTGTGGCTGGTCGGCATACAATCACTCGCGTTCCTGTCAGGGGGTATGTGGTACTGCCTCTTCCGGTATTTTTATCATTGCCTATTTTGAAAGCGGAATGGGACCTGAGGACACAAGGGGAATCCAGGCTCTCGCAAATGAGTATCATGGTGTATGTGCAAATGTGAATATTCAAGAGTAAAGGAAAATACTGGACAGACTCTTCCCTCTCTTTGGGGAAATTTTAAACTCCACTCAAAGTGAAGGTCAGCGACATAATGACCTGATGATGTATTATTTTAAGACTTGTCTGTATTTTTACAAATGTATCCTCTCACCCACACTTCAGCGAATCCAGCGTTTGGACAAAAGGTGCAATCGTACGTCCACCGTAGAAGAATGTCTGTGACGAGAAAGCTCTGTCACCACAAGTATTTCTTGGCATCGTAGTTAGAGCTCAGAAAATCCAGCAACTTGTCTCTTCAGTAGTCTGTACAGTGTTGGTGTGGTAGAGATTCCTCATTTGCACAACTTGTACTTTATTGCAACTCATTGTGCTGGAGTCAAAGATACCCCGCAGAGCTGGTGGCGGGATCTTTGCGGCTACGCAGTCGGCAGTTGTTGTATTAGACACGTTGATTTAAAACCAAGACCCAAATAAGGTCCAGCATCAGGCGTGTTTTGTGAGGGAACAGTCCTCAAAAGCAACATTGCAGCATCACGGTGTGATTCAAAGTTATCCGCGTTTGATGTATCAGCCCATCCCTGCTGTGGTCTTACCATCAGCTCTCCAAATTCCCTGTGCTGCCACTATCTCATATGAAGAGGAAACTTGGAAAATACAAAGTCACTTGGTTTGGTTTCCCGTTTTGTTCAGAATGCATCTCAGCGGTCGTTAGCAGTTTTCAAAATGCACTTTTAAAGGTGAAAGTACAGTGAAGGAAAGACATAAAACGAAGGGAATAGGGGAAAGCTTTATCTGTCCCACATCGGAAGCCAGAGCAATTCTAGCTGTTTCTGCTGGTGCTGCTGGTGATTTTTAGCCACCTTTGTATTTTGTGTACTGCAATCCAACCAAGGTGACCTTTGAGTGGTTTATAGAGGCCTTTATCTCCCCGGCTAGTTGCAGCAGCGCTAAATATACTTGTGGGAGAGTTTAAATAATTCAATGCCAACCATCTTAATGTTTCACTAGGGAATAATAGAAGACAAACTAGTTTCTTATAAAGAAAAGATAGGTATAATTGCTACCATAAACCAATAGTAAGATACTACTGTGAGAAAAGAAAAGTGTGGTAAATGCTCTGAACAAGTACCTGGAGGGCAGCGTTAATTAGCTCACCACCCTGCTGCAATCTTACTGGAAGAAGGATGAGTTGCAGTTAGAGGCAGACTGGAACAGGAGACGCTTTCAGACGTGTACCACAGGATACTTTTGAAAGGCTGTTGATGATGTACGGTCTTACTTCTGGCAGGTCTAGTCGGCATTGTGTTTATGTGATTATACACAGATTTGGGAGAGCTGTTCCTAAAATCAAACTAATCTCTCTAAATACATGCAGGATAGCCAGAACTTCAGATGCTGGCACACTGCCTTTTACAGAGTAATTTCACTGAGAACAAAGTAAGCCCTCAGTAGTTTTGGCTCTGAGTTAGCAATATTGATCTCTCTCCCTCTCCTGCTCCATGGATCTCAGCGGGTGGGGTGCAGAATGCCAAGCCTGGCCAGCGCTCCTCTCGGGGGGGAGCTGGGAGCATACAAAACACGAGGCAGAGCCAGCGTCCCTTACCTCATGGAAAAACACCTGGTCAGATGTGCCTCCCCTGTCCCCCCACCAGCAGCGGTTTCATCCTGAGGTAGCTCAGTGTGGGGATGGTTGCAAAATGATGCATCATCCTACGTTCCCCTGAACTACGTGAGTCTCTTGGTTGACTGAGAAGAACCACCGCAGCTGGGAGGCAACACATGGGCTTTGCCTGCAGCTTCGTGTTTTAGGTAAGATACTGTTCCGCAATCCCATCTCTTTACACCCAGCCCCACCCTTGAATTCTGGTGTAAGGTAAAATTCGTTTCAAAAGAGGTGTGTCCTGAAAGGGAGTTGGTTTGGGTTTTTTTTCCTGCTGCTCTTGCTGAAGTACAGCTGATGGAACGAATGTATTTAATCTGCCCTTTTACAGGAGGGTGCTGGGCAGCCCAGTGCCGTTACCCTGTCAGTGGTTATGGCTGCTGCACGGGGGCGTAAGAGGACTCTGGACACTGCAGAACGCAGGTGGCAAGCTACTCGCTTCTGTGCTCCAGCACGCGGTGTGAGCAGAGTCACAGAGGTGGCCGTAGCACAGCTGGCTTTATTCTGAGCTAGGACAGACCGGAGTGATACAAAAAGGGAAGTTTATATAAGCAGATTGCACAGCAGAAACTCACATCAGGAGATTGTTCTTAATAGACCCTGTGAGCCATGTAAGAGCATTTTGTTTTTCCAAATGCAGTTTGGTTGTGTTGTTTTTTTTTTTTTCCTTTCTCCAGTGGATTGCAGTCAATAGTGAGCGTTCACATGCTGCCTAAAGAAACTCCTAATGCGCAATAATGTTTCAGATAATCGTTTGATTTATCTGGTCCTGTCCATTTGCAGTTTGTTCCTCCGTAGTTCTCACTATTGCAAGACATTTGTTTTCAAGCACTGATTGTCGTTTGGGTAGGGTCAGTAAACAGTATCGGGTCTTAGGCTTCTTTCCTGCCTGCACCGGAGGATGTGAAGAGCACCCAACGTTGTGTCTCCGTACAGCTGAGCTGCTGTAGGTGACAGTGGAATGAAACCGATGTTAAGTACCCTCCCAGCATGAGCTCGGACGCCGCTTCATGAAAGAGAATAAAGTCTTTCTGTTCAGGGAAGGAAATAAAATGGATAGGAGGTTCTGGGCTAAAAATGCCGTGCTGGTCGAGACTGGAGCTCAGCAGAGCAGCTCGTACAACGTGAATGCCTGTGGCTGCAGTTCAGTTCTGCCTCCTGGCAGCAGGGTGGTGGTGCAGATGGAGCGGGCATTTTGCTGCACCATCCGTGGGCTTCCTCTTCTGAAGAGCTCAAAATCTGCTTCGTAGAAAATGACGTTAATGAACCATGTGGTTGATCGCAGAATGGTTAATTAATATAAGTTTGAATTTATAGTAGGGGAAATAAAACGAAAGAATGTATAATGTGATACAGAATGAAAAATTGACAGAAAAAGCCCTGACTGAAAGCTGTCGCGCACAGACGTGCGGACACGGCACTTGAAGTGTGTTGTGAATAAAGGTGGTTCTCTGCCAGGGTTGCACACCTGTTTCTATGTTTAATTGTTCATAAACAAGTTGTTACAACTGAAAGAAGGCAAGTGCTTGTGGTTTAGCGTTGCTGCTCTTCAAATCCCGTTACGCAAAGAGTAGCTGCCCCTTCACAGCGAGCGGCGTTTCCTTCAGTGCCCTTGGGCGAGCGCCCCTTCCTTACAGGTTCTCTCGTGTTCTACCTGCGGTTCTATCGAGTCTTGTAACAACAATGGCTCTTGCAGGAGGAATTGGTTTTTTTAAGTTGCTCTCACCAGATTTTGAAATGCACAGTCTCCATTTCCCCTGCTCACGGGAAAATTAAAAGCTTCCTTCCCCTCCTCCACCCCAGCATCAAAATAAGATGCATCTAATTGCAGTAAAAACGCAGCGATCACTGTGGTACTGTTCATGATTCACTTGTTTTGCAAACGATGTAATTTTTTTTGTCTGACACTGCCATGAAGTGCTGTTACCATTTTTCACCTGTTTGTACGAGATAATACAGATACCGATCACTGTGTGTGACAGGATTCAACTGCTCCACTTTGCCTTGACATAAAATTTTGGGACCAAAGGTACTTAAAACTGGGATTTCCAAATCATGAGGCTGGGGTTGGGCGCATTCTCTTGATCGTCAGCTGGAGATTTTGTGGTGATCCGATACAATCACACAAAATAACGATACGTCGGGGGTACTGTATTGTTTGGAAATAATGGAGCCATATGAAATAAAGGATTATTTTACAAAAGTGCATATCTGATCGTTTCTACACTTTTTTAAAAAACAGAACAATTGGAAGCGCAGATTGGAAGCTGTTCTCTGGTTTAAAACGTCCACGTACATTATGAACCCTTCTGAGCGGCTTCAGTTTTTCTGTAAACACCTGTAGACTACTTGGCTGTGATACAAAAAGTCCTTAAAAGGGTTCTATGCGTTTTACAGTTCAACCTTTTATTTTGTGGTTGGATAACAGAGTAATTATTCACTGAACTGTCCTGTTGAAGTGAGCTAGTTCCTTAAAATTGCAACGATGTTCATTTTGTATGATAACAATTAATTTTCTTGATACCCCTTGTTTTCACCTCAAATTTTCTCCTTCCCTCCTGTGTTACCTCTGTTTTTGTTCTGTACGGTAAAATGGATGCAGAAGCCTGTAGAGACTTTCAATGATTTTGCAAGGGGTTGGTCATCTTTGGGAATTATTTTGCTGATTTATTCCATTGGATTTTTTAATCACATCCTTCCAGCAGCCACGGTGTCTTTCAGAAATGTAGACAAGTACCAGAAGCAACATTTCTCTGCAGAGATTATTAGGTGTCTCTTCCCATTATTTTCTTTGTGTGGCAAAAATAAAGTTAATTTTTTTCAAGATTACTTCATGTGCTTCTTATCCTTAATAAAGGAGATGATTTTCTTTGGTTGTATTTATTGTGCTTGTATCTAATGGATGCACAGTCTCTGTTGCGCTTACCACAGACTCAGCAAAGAGCAGAGTAACACTCCGGTTCACTACGTGGCCGCGGTGTTGACTCATGATAGATAACATTGCTTATTGGAGCTCTCCTAAGGATGGACATGGGGACAAATGTTTCTCTGCCAGAAGTGGTAAGGAGAGCAGTGGAGGAGGAGTGGGAAGAGCAGCTTCTGCAGCCCTGGCTCAAACCAGCACCCTCTGGAAAGTGCTGGCCCTCAGGCTGCAGAGTTGCTCCGCAGGTCACTGCGTAGCAGTGAGACCTCTTCCAGTTCTGGAGAACTGGGGGCATGTCAAAGGCAGAACCTGGGCCCCCGTTGTCCCCGGATTGCCACTGTCCTAGAAAGATGTGAATCCAACCTTTTGGCAAGCCAGGCTGTCATTGTTTTGTGTATTTTTTTTTTATACGGAGCTAGGCAAAACAACACCGCGTGGAACAGCGCCCTGGCCTCGGTCGCTGATGAGAGCTCTTAGCTCCCTGTCACCTTTCGCATTAACCGCTGGTGTGTAATACTGCAACACGTAACGAAGCAAAAAGGAACTCCTTGGGGCGCAGTAAGGCAACTTGCACAATTTCCAACACAGCGCCATGGTTGTGGGTACATCTACCTCTTTGTTTCCCTTCCGGGTTTGGTCTTGTTTTTCTGTGAGGTGGGTTGGGGGAGAAAGTGGGAGGGAAAGCTTGAAACCTGAATATTGAGGCAGTGGTGGGGGATCCAGTGCTTGCCAGCCATGCTGTTGTATTGAAAAAGCCATTGGTTTTAATTCCTGCCTAGTATGAGATGTTCGTTGTAAAAAATTCTTCCTGCTGGAAAGAAAAGTATATTTTTAGACAGAAAAAATATCCCTTTTCTGGCTACGAGGATGTCAGCTGTATGAGTTGTGACCATATCATGACATGCTGATCAGATATAAACACATTTTTATCTCTTGGGACTCCACTTTATATTTTTATTCTTCCAGTAACTGTCACAGGTTTTCTGAAAGGATTCTCTGCCTTTTTACATATCCCTAAGTTCAGCCAAGGCAGCAAATATAAAGGATATGTGAATGTCACATGCTCCAGTGTGCAATGAAACCTCTCTTCTTGATGTAAAAAACCCTCGCCCTGTGAAACGTACTCGAAGGCTGCTGGAGGTTAGCTCAGGGCGCAGGGGAATCACTGCAGTTAGGTTCCACTTCCAGGTATTTCTCTCCTGCCTTCTCCCCCTGCTCTTCTGAGAGCTGCTGTGAGCTGCCAAACAACCCGCTCAGCCCATGGGGCACACAGAGGGAGCACGGAACTTTCTAGCTGATGGTAGGTGGGTGGCTGCTGCTAAAGAAGTTGCAGAGTAATGGACAGAGCTGTGAGAACGGGGCTCACAGTGGACAGGGAGTGTGGGCAAAAGCAGGCGCCTGGGGTGGTCAGAGGCGTTAGGTGCTGTAGTTACCTGTTCTGTACTTCTGAGATGACAGGTACCTCCTCCTGGAAAAAAAGGCTTGTGAGAACGGGGCTCACAGTGGACAGGGAGTGTGGGCAAAAGCAGGCGCCTGGGGTGGTCAGAGGTGTTAGGTGCTGTAGTTACCTGTTCTGTACTTCTGAGATGACAGGTACCTCCTGGAAAAAAAGGCTTTCTCATTAGTATCTTTATGTAGGTAGAATCCTAATTAGTACTTAAATTTCCCCTCTGTCCTCAGGTTCTCTGTGGAGTAAGGAAGAGGGCTCTTCAGTGAGTCTCTCTAACGTCGGTCTGGTTCTGTACCGAGTTAGCCTGTTGGTTCGATTAAGACTTCTCCGTGAGGTTGGAGGAGGGATACGTCAGGAAATTCAGAGCCTCCAGTGCAGCTGAATAAAGGCTGCTTGTATTTTTACTTAAAAATAAAAAATGGTAAAATTTGTTGTAAATGATACTATTGCACAAGTATTAAAGGCTGACGAGAATGGATAGTTGGTCTCTGAGCATTAACGACAGTGACGAGCTCACTGGGTTGTGATGTCCAGGGAAAACTGGGAAAGTTCCAAAAAAGCGAGCAATGTGACAGTGATAAATAAGATCAGCTCTGGGTCTGTGCAATGAGTAAATAATAAACTAACCTCCCTAAGGCCTGCCAGTGTGGCTTTGCTAAACAAAGCTACGAGGCTAAGCCTGATGAGTTAGATTATTGTATGACACAATACAGCTGAGGTTTATTAATTCACCCGAGAAACTGAAGGAGAGAAACTATAAAACGTCAATTTATACTATACTGCTTTTGAAGGGAGAATTTTCCATTTGCAGTTAACTAGTGTAATTCTGCAGCTGTGTTCAACGATGTCGACATTTTCATAAATAATATGAAATAAAATGCAGTGACACGGATACTGAAAAGAGTTGAGACACTCCGGCAAGTGCTGGCTGCGCAGGAGTTTCCATTGTAAATAAACATATAACTAACTAAAAGGGCAGATTTGCCCCTCTGAGCAGGTGTGCCAGCTGTGAGCAGAGGGCAGCAGGATTTCTGTCTGCAGCCTTAGTGAGACCATACACTGAATACTGACTCAGCATGGCTAGGCAAGGTTTCTAAGCCCGGCTGTCCCTCCCCGCAGTGTCCTAGGCAAGGCTGGCTGACTCTGAGCGGAAATAAATGCTGCCCAGTCCCTTCCTGAGGTTGTCCTCTCCGTGGCTGGCTGATCACTGTGCCTTCCAGCTGTCTTTGGTGGAACTGCATGCTCCCAGCTCTTTTTTCTTTGCCCCCTTGCCCTACAGTCTTGGTTGTTTTTTAGGGAACAGTCGTTCCCCTTCATCCCCTGGCTCTCTCCTCAGAAGCAGCAGGATCTGCTACACAAGAGGTTACAAGCTGAAACTTCACGTTCAGATGCAGTGACGTTAAACGCTCCTGCTGATGAGCTCCTGGCACACCCTCCCCTATCTCCGGCAAGGCCAGTCACCAGCCTGTTTCCTTCTTGCACACATCTCCTTTCCCAAGAAGGGAACCACAGGCACATCAGCTGTGAAACCCCCAGCCTGCCCGTGCTTTCCCTCGAGGCGAGGCTGCTGGGTTTTCTTCCCCTCTGCATTTCTGAGAACACCAAAGATGCTTCTGTTGTTGTGTTCCCTTATCTCTGTTTCTTTTAGGCTGGCGTGTTGGGTCTCCCTTGTCAGCGAGTATTGGAAGGGGAGAAGCCTAGACCTGGTGGATCTTGACATGCACAAGATGTTATGCCTCCTGAAAGAGAACGCTCCCTCCACTGGGCGAGGCGGTAATCTTCCTGATTGAAAATGGCAAACTTCAAATCTGTAGAACAGACTCGATGGCTTGGGCAGGGTGTTCCCTTATCTCTGTATTTCTCTTAGGCTGGCGTGTTGGGTCTCCCTTGTCAGCGAGTATTGGAAGGGGAGAAGCCTAGACCTGGTGGATCTTGACATGCACAAGATGTTATGCCTCCTGAAAGAGAACGCTCCCTCCACTGGGCGAGGCGGTAATCTTCCTGATTGAAAATGGCAAACTTCAAATCTGTAGAACAGACTCGATGGCTTGGGCAGGGTTTGTTTTGCCACTGCTTTGACTAAATACTTCCTTGCAGCTGGTAAAAGTCATGGAACGCAAGGCAGCGCTCTCTTACACCACAGCTCATGACTCACGATGACCTCGTTTGCTGTTGTTAGGGTGGGGTTCTTCCTCCAGGAAGTTTCTTAGCTAAGACCGATGACAAAAATAACTATAAATATTGTTTTGATAGTTTGGTAGAGTCTTAAAACTAAGCTGTATAGCTGTTACCTAACATTCACAGAACAGCGGTATGTTCTGCAGAGAACCAGGTATTTGCTAAGTGGAGAGAAAGCGTGTGGGAGGACAGTCTCCAAAGGTCACCTGTGCCGCTGCTGATGTGCGCCCTTACACGACTCTCTCGGTTGTTCACTTCTGTTACCTGCCAGTACCTGGCAGGTGCTGTCAGTCATGGAGTCGTCTGGAAGACTGAGGATGCAGCAGTTCAGTGCAGAAGATGGCCAAGTTCAGAATGAGGAAGGGGAGGAAAGCCCCAGCTTGGGTGTGTGTTTGGTTCTCCATCCCTCAAGCCTCGAAATCAAGACTGTTGTCTTGAATATTTTATCACAGAGCTGAAATAGAAGTAGGTGCTCTTTAGCCTAATTACAGCGGGAGGTTGCGACCTACATTATGGAGGTAACTAGTCTAAAAAAATTGTCACGATGGTTTGGGGCCCGAAAGTCTATGAAATTTGCAATTCTTTTTTTAGGCTTCTAACTTCTCAACACAATGTTTCTGTTTTCTGCTCCAGGCTTACACAGACCCTGATTCTGCAAGAAAGAGCAACTAATACACTACTAATTTTTCAGTCTACTCAGTAATTTTCATATTTGGAGTAACTGTTAAAGTGCCCTCCTTGATTATGTAAACACAGATCATATTTGCTGCACAGAGAATCAGGGCCCAGATACGTCTGAGCCATTATCCTCACGCCCAGAACAGCCAGGACAAGTGCCGCAGGGGAAATTGTAAGGATCCTCGCAGCGGACAGGCATCGAATAACCTTGCTATGTACAGGAATTTTCTTCCTAATTCCATTAGAAGCTGGCTGATGTCTTGGACCACTGAAATTTATACCCCCATTTTGTTTTCCTCTTGGTTTGCCGCCTCAAGTGTCAGTTTTGTTTTGTTGTCCTGATACATTTTTGAGCTTGGGGAGTTAACGAGTCCTGCAGGCCACTGAGAAGCTCTTTCAAAAGTCCACTTTGTTTCAGAAAAAGCTCTATTTGCTATAAATGTTCTGGGTTTGCGTTGGATGTTCCTTCCCTCTTGTGTCATGAGAGGTTTAAAAGAAAAAATCCCTGATGTAGCTTTTTGTCCTCTGCCTTTCCTGGTTTTATATACCTTTGCCAGTCTACCATGACTGAGGATTTCTCTGAACTATTTCAATTTCTGTTCTGATTCTGGTAGATCCATCACCTGCATAGTTAAATGCCTTCTGCTTTTTGTTATAACATTCAGAGAATTGATTGTGCCATCAGTATAATTTATTTAAATACTGATTTAAATGCAGCTTGATGGTGAGAGGATTAGATTTATTAATAGATTTACCAGTAGCGATTTCCTGACTCTGGTGAAGCATATATAAATGAAACAGTAAATATGTTAGCAGCTACTGCAAAAAAAAAAACCAAACCCCACTGATGGTAGTTTTTAATTTCTTGCACAAAAATACATTTAATTTTATTGCACAGTGAAGAAGATTTAAAAGTTAAAGCTGTTCCATAAGGTGAAGTGAGTAAACAAGGAATATACTTTCTTCATCCTAGTCCATCTGTCTTCAAAAAACAAAACAAAAAACACTCAAATGAGGTTAAGAAGCTTCTGCTTGTATCTCCCTGAAATCTTGGAGACCCAAGCCGTTGTTTATAGAAACCAACGTGCTGCCACTGGTCGAGAGCTCTTTGGAGAACAGCTCTGTCTCCCTTAAAGGTTCTGTGAAGAGGTAGCTTCTGATTTGTTCTTTGTGGCCCTTTTTATTTATTATATGAAAATAAATGCAAAATATTCAGTTAAGCCAAAGGGTGAGCATGTGGAAGAACTACTCTGCAAAAAGCTCCTGACCTTTAATTTCTGGTTGGCACGTGTCTCCAGCACCCTGTTGTGTAAGGAGGTATTACATATTTGCTGCGGATGGTAATGCAGGCAGCACAGCAAACCTGGGTGTATTAAGGGTAGATATCACGAGGTCAGAAGTGCCAATTGCACTAATTAGCGCAATCCTGACTAAGAACAGTTACATGACTTTATTTTTAATGAGCACAAGGATTATGGGAATTTAGATAGAACAATAATCTATTTTTATCTCGTATTCTGTAAGCTCGGAAGATGAGTCAGGAATAAGCTGCACGGTAAGGTAGGCCAGAGCCAGGGCTGAATGAGCAAAGCTGCAGGGACAGAGAGTTCCTTCCTTTGCATGGGAGTCGCCAGGTTGTGGCTGTAAGCCCTACTTGGTACCGAAAGGACGCCTTACAATGACAAGGTAATTGTGGCATCCCCCTAGGAAATCTAGTGTGACAAATATTTTTTTTTAATGCTTCGGTGTTTGCAAGTCATGAGGGAAAGAAAACACATTTTGCTAACAGTTATTTGTACTCATTTCTTCTAATTGCTGCCTCATCTGCTATGGAAGGTTAAGACTAAAGCTCGTTCAGAAAAGGATGGGGATAGAAAGCTTGCTTGCTTCTTCCACCGGGAAGGCTGCAAACGCAGCCTAGCCTGGGAAATACACGCGTGGTTATGTGGGTGGGCCCAGCATCTGCAGTTTGCCAGCTTAATACCTGCCCTTGAACGACTTCAGTAAGTTAAGTGTGACTCTTTCTCCTGTCCTTACAAACCTTCAGAAAACTTCTCACGCTTAATTTGCTTTTATCCCTACCTGATCAAAGTTACATGTGTTTACAGGAAAACTGCATCCTGTGAGGGCACCATCTCCTTGGATATGTGACTCAAAAAACTGGTGTGCTCTGGCAGGTCCCTGTAGTCCAGTACATTTTTTTCCGGGGGCGAAAAGACAATGAAGTGCACCCCCACTACGCTGCCTGTGCTGGTTGACTTATTTGCAATACAAGCCTTGGTGTGGACAAAATATTTTCTGGTGATTAATCTTAGCTGGGAAAGTAGGGTGAATCCCAGTATCCTATAGGGATTTATTATGACAGTTGATAATTTAGTCTTTTTTTCAGATGTTACCTTTTCAGATAAGACATAGACCAAGAATTTTCCTGCGTGAGAATGTGGCATTAATGTCAGCAAAAGTTAAACCAGGTCTGATCTGAGTTGTGCTGTTCCTTCCTCAGTCAAACAAATCCCCGTGGTACTAAAACCTGGGTGGTTTAACATTTGGATTGCTATTTCATGCCCAGGATCCAGTTTTAGGTTGAAAACAAGAAGCTTAAGAGCATATAGAAAAATGGAAGTTTAGTGTGAAGGATAAAATGATGGTTTCAGCTGTGCACAAGGCTGTGGGGCTGCTTTCCTGGCTGTTGTTTGTGCTTTGTACTCCACATCTTTGTACTCCGTATCTCTGCTGTAGGAGAGTCTTGACTTTTGGCAAAGTCCACAGTTCCTTTTAGATGACAAATCTCTGCTAAACACTTCCCAAGTGTAAAATTCTTCCAGAAATTGTCTGCGGCAGCTAGAGAGAAACCTGCTATTTCTATCTAATTTTCATTTGAAGGTGTGAGAACACATCTAAAAGAACAGCTTGTAGCCACCAGCTGCACCTGGGTTGGTCAATACCTTAGTGCCTGAATAGTGCAGCATGACAGTACACCTCGCCTGCTGTGGTTCTGCACAGCTCTGCCACCTCAGTCCTTCAGGACACTGAGCATCTCTCTTCCAACTTGCATCAGTGGAAGCTTCCAGCACTGAAATGTCAGAGCTCTTCATCCCCTCCAAAAGGAGATGCATAGATAGGAGAATTGTTATATCTGTGCTGAGATTTTTGGACTGTGGTAGGGATCAGGTATTTGCTAAACTGGCTATCAGCCAGATTTACTAGGAAGGCCTGGGCTTCTGTGGCATTGGCTTAGCATCTGTACCACTTGCTGTGCTGGTCCAGGTGGCACTTCTCAGACCAACAGCTGTGGGACCTTGAGCTCATGCTCAAGCAGTGACTGAGAGATTTTACAATAGTTTCAGCTAAACAGCCAATGAGAAGCTGCTCTCTGACTAGCCTTCCTTTCTCCCGGCCCACATGCCCTCCCAGAGCTGGGGAGTAACTCTGCTGATGATGCTCTCGAGCGATTTTTAGCTGAGGAAGAACTCATACTTTAGCCTCGTGTGAGGAGAGAGCTCACTTACTTGGGACTGCACCATGAAACACAGAAAGCGAAGAGGTGGGAAGGTACTTCTAGTCAGCCAGGTCACATACCTATGAGAAAGATGTAAAAGATATTTAGAGATTACAATTTGCTTTAACATGTGCATGAAAGGGGAAAGAAAAGGCAGTAAGCGCATGTGTGGCACAATTGAAGAGTGGCATTTACAGCTGCTTACTTTAAAGTGATGAGGAAACATGACATGAGGGATGCATTATGTTTTTGCATTGTAGTGAAAAATCTTTTCTTCCAGCTTCATAAAACATTTATTTTTATGTTTTTACTTTCAGTCATTAGGAATCTAGGACTAGCATTAGTTATGTTTAGAGCAAATGTTAGGGCTAGCAAACATGTTGAGGTTTAATTCCTGTTTTGCAGTGTATAATGGCTTTTTCTCAACAAAAGATGTGTCAGGGCAGGAATGAATTTCAACGGAAATGCCTGAGGTGGAAACTGGGACACCTGATGGCCTGACTTGGGTGAGATGCCCTGTGAAAGAGTAGAGTACTGCTCAAACACGATCTCTCATACCAAGTCAAGTCTGCGTCATCGGGTAACGTTTAAAACACAGTCTGCAGTGAGTTCCACAGCTGGTGTGTGCAGCCAGGCAAGAGCTGCTGGGGCATAGCAGGGCCCATCCTATCTGTGGTACTGGCTCCCTCCAGGTTCCCCAGTGGGTGGGAGTGCTGAGGTCTTAATTCATGTCCATATCTGTGGCAGATGAAGAGCTTACTACTGCACCTTTCAGTTTCTCTGCTAGTGGTGACTGCTACGTTAAAAAGTTGTAGATGGCCGTATGCCTTCAGATGTTACATTGAGTGTGGCATTTTGATTTGCATGGGCCCTGATTTGTATTAACACACCGGGCCAAGAGCAGAGGGCTGACTCACAATGCCCGTTAGATCTCACTGCACTGGTCCAGGAAGTACCACACACAAAGCTGGAAGAGGAGAAGAAAAGTTCAAGGAATTAAAAAACAACTTTAGGACAAGGATCTGGTGAGCTCACTGCTGAGGACGAAGCTATGGGACAAGTACCCAGAATTCACCTTCATAAGTGCTGGTTGCCCTTTCAGCAGCAATTAAGTGCTCTACCCTGCCCTCTGCTGAACGGATCCTTGCTAGGGGAGGACCCGCAGTATTTGTGTTACCCTACCTTTTTCTCTGTTCTTATATAGGCACCTTACTCCTAGCTTGTGCTTTCCAAAGACCGGAAGAAAAATAATTACTTGACTGAAGCAGTTAATTTGAATGTAAGAGATAGGAAGCAGCTTTGTAGAACTAATTATGTACAAGCCTACAGTGGTTTAGTTAAACTGACTGAAGTACATGCAAGCACTCACTTCGCTCTGAGCCACAGCTTCCGCTGTTCCTTTTAAGTCTCCAAATGCACCAGTTGTGTTGCTGCAAGCAGCACCCTGAACTGGTGCTGCTCTGCAGCACTACGTGTAGACCAATTTCTCTTTTCTCTCCTACACCTATTACTGCAGAATTAACACCCGGAGTTAAGAGTTATTACAAAGGTGAAACAGCCTGCTCTGACAAATTGTATCGAGCTCTGAAAACAGAGGAGCATAACCAGAGATGATCTTGTTCTTACTTTTAGGGAGAATGAGAACAATGTCTTAAGAACCCCAGGTCACCTGCTCCTTCGACCCATTTTCATGGGGGTGTCGGTTCATACCTCTGGTGCAGCGTGTTGACAGGAACACTGATCCCCTCCCAGCCTGTCGACTAACGCATACTAACAGAGACGGTGCGTGAAGCATCCTTATGTAATTGTGCTTCTGTTGCAGACATTGAACCTCCCATGACATAACAGATCCTGCATTAAAGGCAGAAGCAGCTTTATCCTAAGTATTATTGCTCATGTGAACAGACCTAAACGTGAACAGATGCACTGCTGCTACATGCAATGTTATGCCGCTATGCCAATAATAATTCTCTATTTAAAAAACGTGTATTGTTTAATTTGTTTATAGAGATCTTGGGGTTTTGCAGATTTTGTAGTTTAACATCTGTGGTGTTATAAAGTCAGTATTAAATAATTCTAAGATGTACATTAAGCAACATATTTTGACCTTGACTACTCAGACCTCAATTATACAACCCTTCTGGTTATTATAAAAGGGGTCAGGTCCTCTGATGTCTACTAATTAAAATTAAAAATGAAAACGTTCCAAATTTGTCTGAAACCTCAAAACATATTTAGAGGCCAGCAGAGAGAAAGAGATTAAAAATGTGGAAGGCAGGGGAGGGGGGAAGAAAATGCAGGGCCCAATTCATCAGAACACTGTTGATTTTGACACGGAAATGTTGGAGGCCATTTCAATATGTTAAACACCACGTGAAGCCTTGTGGTCAGCCCACTGGACTGGCACTGGGGGAGACCTGGAAGCCCAACCCCTCTGGCCTACCAAGTGACCTTGCCTCCCTGTGCTTTTGTGTTCTGCACTGAGTATCACCAACAAAATCCTTATGGCCACCCACACCAAAACGGGCTATTTTCTGCCAGCACAATATACTGAATTAGCTTGTGGAGGGATCGAACAAACACCAGATTCTGTGACTCTGACTAAAGTGAAACTGCAGAGGCCACGTAACAGGTCAGTGTTTCCCGCTGGGTGTGGCCAACATGACTGATGTTGGAAACACAGGACTAGCGGCTCCATTTCAAGTGAGGTTTAAACCAGGGTCCTGCACCTTGTGGCATGTCTCTAGGCTTCCTCTTTTCTTTCTGCACCTCCCATGCAACCACAAACTGTGTCCTCAGACCTTCTAGAGACCGATACCTTATTTTCACTCAAAATTATAAGTTACCTTACTTTGATGATCGCTCCAAACACCAGTACTATTCAATCAATGAATATTAGAGGACATTGCTATTTTTTACAAGTGGTTGAATTACAGACAGCTAAAGCAGCAATCTTCATCTGAATTTTTCATTTAAAAAATGAAACCTTTCATGGAGCTGACTAAGCTGTCTGCGTGAGCCAGTGGGCGACAGGGTAGATTGATTTCACAGCGACTGTGCCGAACTGAGTGATCTGAACCACTGAGGAGCACAGAACACATGGTCACGCTGGTACTGAAGTTACTGAGTTCAAGCTGTCGCTTTAGAGCAGTGCCGGCCAGCACATCTTAAGCAGAAGAATTTGGAGCCATTTCTCATTAATTAGGAGTCACTTAATGACTGTGTGGTATGTTTTTCCATTAAAGACATTAGGAAAGGCCCATTGGGAAAAGAAATGTATTTTACTAGACTGAATAATAAAAAGATACCGTCTCTTCTTACAATCTTGCTTGACTCAATTTGTGTGGTTGCATAGACCTATAGTAGGTCCTAGAAAGTAGATCTACAGATCTATACTTTCTATAGTAGATCTATACTTTCTATAGTAGATCTATAGAAAGTTAAGAATCCATTTTTAGATTCTTTGACATGATATACAGCAGCAAAGCAAGCATGAAGCTCCCTGAATGTGTGCTGCAGGGTATGTCTAAGCTGAACATGTAAGGAAATGATTGAAAGCCACTTTCTAATAGACACAGCCTCTTTCACGGGCACCCCCTTGCCATGGGGAAGGAGCTTGCGTGCCCTTGTGAGGTTGAGAGCTGTGCTGGTGGTGGCATGTGCCTCTGGTGGGGTCTCCCAAGCCGGGCAGGTCTCAACTGAAGGGTCAGACAAAGTGTGTCCACGGGCAGGATGGGCTCACTAGCCTTTGGGCAGCCATCCTAGGAGAAGGACAACTCTGACTCCAAACCCTGGCAGATGAAGCTCGTTTAGCCTTGTAAGAGAAGGATACTCCTAAGAGAAGGACACTCTAACCAAACTTACGACCTGAGGACTTTGCTGTGACCATCCAAGCTCGCTAGGCCCTGGCAGATGAACCTCAGGTGTAAAGGGTGGAGCCAGTTCCGCGCACGCCGTGCCTCACCTCAAAAATCCACCGCGCAGGCCCGAAGGGTGTACCCACATTTGCAAGTTGCAGTAAGCGTGGGGAAAACCCTTCTCAAATCTTCGTTCCCGAAGCCAAGCCATGATGATGAATAGACACAGCAATATAAGAGAAATAAGAAATTAGTGTTTTGTAGCCCCAAAAGTTCGCGATAAAAGCCTAACGTCCATTTAAATTGTACCTTTGCTCCTTTGTTTCTGAGGTGAGTCACTGGTCGCATCCAGCCAGACACACCAACCCATTGTTTAACCTCCATAAACAACGTCTGTACATTGACTGACGTCAATTGCGTTAAGTAACATCTTTACTGCCGGGGTGCTTTCACGGTAACACCACTCACTTTTGGTGTCCATACAGCTGTAGGTCTTGCTGGGTCTCCCAGTTAGTGCAGGTAAAAGCATACTCAGAAAAACCCTGACGTTACCTATGGCCTTCCTGTCAATGCTAACATTGTAAGCACACATGCAGTACACTAGAATTCTCCTGAAGAGTAAGATTTATTGAAATAGCTATCTGGACTGTCTGCAGTTAGCCAGGCCAAAGAACTTCTACCTACACTTCTTTTGCCAGCCTGTGGCTTAGTGGAATACTGATCTTAAGACTGAAAAGCTAGATTCAACTGTAACAAAGGGAAGCTCTAAAATCAGGCTCGATACGTCATGTTTTCAAGGCAGTAGAAATGTATTTTATCCATATATGACATTTTTCATTATGAAATTTATAGAGAAAATTATGTTTTTCCATCCACTCCATCATATTAGCAATTTGCAATAAAATATGCTATAGGAATGTTGCATATCCCAAAACCAAAAGGTTTTAAACTCTAGAATGATTATATTAAGATATGCAATTATTAAATGCTTATTTAGGACATGAAAAAGGATTCAGTGCTGTCATGAGAACATAGGGAAATTACCTTTAAAACATGAAAATGCCTTTAGAGTATCGTATTGCATTTTATTGGCATAAAACAGAAGGTTGTCTGGGAATCTTGATGTTGCATTTCCATTCCGTCCATTAAGGATGGGAGAAACATCCCCAGTTCCCTAAGGAGAGATGATCGATCCATCAGTTGTTACCCTGCCCCATAGCTTTTAGGCCTCTTTGCCATACTCAGCTGCACTTAAATCATAGAGAAGACTCAAATGTGATTCTAAGAGGGGTTTTTTACTGACAAATTGGTAGCTCCATGGAGGGCAGACTCCCGAGCTTAATGACCCCCGTGAGAAACAAGTAGGCAGAGTACAGGCATTTTATATAACCTGGTCCCCTGGCCAATCTGTGGGTGGCTGCTCAGGAACCGTGGCGTGTACTGTCTATGCCCAGTGGGCATTTCAGGGGAACAGGACGAGAGCTACTATTATGGGGTGGAAAGTAGAGTTTGGAAGACAAATAACTCAAGTTTGTAGGAATCCAGCATTTGTTCATGCTGTTGCTCGTAGAATAGCTTGAGAGGATTTATCTTCTACTTTTCTTTGAGGAATTATTCTTGGCTTGTTCAATAACCTACTACAGGATAAATGTATAAGAGTATTAATAATGAAAATATCTTGCTGCAGCCCATCAACAGACCAAAATCTTGATCACTACCTGTCTCCTGTGAAGTTAGTAGCAAAGCTCACTTCATTCCAGAGAAACAGATGTGACACGCAGCCGCTGTGCCTGACCTGCCTGTATACACACAGGAAAAGCAGCAGGGAGGGTTTCCGTAAAAACAAGCCTCCCGTTTTTGCCAGCAGCACATGAATAACTGCCGTTCCTGTTGTCCTTCTTTAAAGGAAAGGAAGGACTTACTCAAAACTGCAGCTAGATGACTATACTCTGGTTGTAGTCTACTGAAATAATGACTAACTGGGAGTAGTAAATGTGTTGCTTGTTAGACCAAGTGGGTGATTCTCTTACTCTTGTAAAAGCTATGTTTACGGAAGCCCCCTGAAATCATCTTGTTCCCTGAAGCTTTTCAAGTATCAAACTGGTTTTTATAGACAATATCTTTTTATTATAGTCACTGTGATACAGGGTGAGTTACAAAAATAAGCCTACTCCAGCAATTCAGAGTGAAGTCAGAGATCAGGAACCTATTGACTTGAATAGAGCTGCGAGACTCTGCGTTAATACTTAGCACAGCATTAAGATCTGATTTTACAAATTCAGCTGTTAAGACATTAAAAGTTAAGGCAATTTCTTTCATCAGCTGGACAGGAATACGTCCATGTTGTTTGTATGTTAATAGCCCTAAACTGTTTTCTGAGCTACCAGGAGGCTATCAGAGCAATGAGTTAGGAGCAGATCGGGCTGAGCCCTGTTCTCCCCAACCCTCTCACCTGCCTCTCTTGTTTGTGATGCCTGTCCTCACACCTCTTGGCATTTCTGCCACATTTGGGTTTCTTCAGTGGCCAGCTCCAGCATCGGTCTTTAGCTCGGCTCTCCACAGGAAGGTGGCAGAGTCATAATGTACAGCAGTTTGGGATCAAGGAGAGGCCGTGTCTGAGAAACTGGCAGTGAGCCTGGAAGAGCTCTGTGCTGTGCTCCAGCAGGTGTTTGTAGAAGAGTGGGTGGAATACATCTCTCTGCTCACCTAAGGCTGGTTGAAACCACATTTCTTTTTAGGAAGGGGAATAGAAGACAAAGGGAAGTGAGGCTCTTTTGAGCGAGGTATAAAGAGACTGCAGATCAGTCTTCTTCACCCTAGGCCATTCATTATTGTGTGTATTAATATATCAACTCATTGCAGATAGGGAGAGGATCCACGCTGATACTGTGTAAGGATTGCAGCCAGTAGTGTCTGGTTTTATGATTCTGTTGGCCTCAATGCCATTCATTCTGCATTGTTGCCAGTGTTAGAAAGACAGGAATTGTGCATATTTAAAAAAAGAAAATACCCCAAAACCTGGGAACTGTTTTTCCTAGCTATGCACACAGAACACATCCTTTCACTGCCAGTTTGTTTTGGACATGGTTAGTGGAAAAAGTGCAAGAAAGAAAATAAAAAGTTTTCCCGTTCCCTGATGGAAATCACCTTAGATGTCCTATGACTTGAGCAAAGTATTGGAGCATATGATCTCCAAAAATCCCTTACAACAACTTTAGTCAGTGATTCTATACCTGTCTCCTGTGTAGAAGGCACTGACACTTCCCATGGACCTGTGTGTGTGGCCCCATGCCAATTGTTTTCTATCTCCAAGCTATCTCCAGTTTTGTGTGACTTTAGGCTCTGGTATCCAGAGAGGCCGTCAAGTCCAAAGCCGCTGCTCTGCCTAGGCAGTGGTGTACATACGCATGCATTGTACATGGGGTTGTCTACTGTTCAGAGATTCCTTGTAACACCAAAACTTGCGGGGGGGTGAGATGAGGACAGGATAACAATGTTCATAGCAGAAATACCTCACAGTAATAGCTGTCATCTCCATTACTGTCAAATTAATTCTGAGTTGTTGCCCATCAAACAGTGTTTAGCTTGAGGGAAGTGAAACGGTGCCTTTGCTTTGGTGGCAGCAATGAGAGTAGTTCAGCCCTCTGAGGAGCCTTGCAGAGTGGCAAAGAAAATGCCAAATATCATTTGGTCAAAGAGTGTCTTTAAAGTTCCCTGAGGAACAGTCCTTGCTCTATACACTTCACCTCCACTAAATATATAAAACAGAAATAGAGAGAGCTTTTTATTTAGGAAGTATAAGCTTTCAGAGAAAGCTGGGGATGTTTGGAGTTGTGAGTACGTTTGGACTGAGGCACAAGTTTTACAGACCACATCTGCTTCTTCAAGCAGCTACACTTCAGTTTGACAGCAGCTAAGAACAGGAGATGGGACCACAGACTGAAATCGAGCATTAGCAGGCTCAATTTCTGGACCAACAATTAGTTGTCATGTGACACCAGGCAACTCCATGGTGCTGTCACCATTCCCCCGCTAATCTAGCACAGAGAGAAACAGTGCAGCAGACCTTTAGTCCAAACTATTTCAACATTTAAACTCTTAGACTAAATCTAGACATGTTTTTAGGCACTCTGATAAATTATATTGCATGACACTGAGCGTTAAGGATCTCAATAAATGAAAGAACATCTATTTAGATGCCTAGCTAGAATTAAAACCCCCCAAGAGGTTTGTTTCTACCTTTGTAGTGTACATATTATGTCTAGAGAAAAGAAAGATGAGCTGAAAACAATGGAAACGGATCCCTCAGGGGACCTTAATCATTTTTCCCCTTGATGCCTCTCTATCAAGTTGCTGGTTCCTTTCAGTTTTACCTTCCCTCACTTGGAGATTTACATGAACTCTTCTTGGATCCCTCAGTTTACCAGACTTAGATTTGGTGGAAACATATTGAAGGAGAAAACGGGAAAGTGCAGTGCAAGCCCTGTCTCTAAGAGCCAGGTAGAGGTCTGGAGAAAGAAGCTAATGGTGCTGAAAGAGTTTAATGTGATGGACTGGTCTAGAAAGCACGATGAAGCTGAGTGCTGCCAGACCTGTACCATAATACCAGACCTCTCTTAGATGTATGGAGTGTGAGATAACAAGTAAGCCATCTGGTGTATAATTGATGCTACTGGTGTACTGTACTGAGAGAATTAAATGTTTAAGACTCGTATTTGAGATGATTACACAAAACCTGGATTATTTTCTGGGGTCGAGCAACTGCTATTGTTGCTTAAGGCTTCACGGATTAATGGTCATCCTCCATCTTGCAAAGTGACCTTAAAATTGCAATCAAAATGAATTTAGAAATGATGATGACAGTCTGCACTAAAATTACTCTGTGTGCAAGTAGGTACAAGTAGTTCACTACATCGCATTCTGTATGCCTGGCTAGAAACAATGCAAGACTCTCAGCAGGAGCTGGTGAGAAAACAGCTAATGGGAGCCCAGGTGCAATGGGTAGGGTCACCTCAAGGAGAGAGCAACCCCGTAATTCCTGGCATGGAGTTTCGAGGCTGTAGGGATTTTGCCCTCTCCCTTGCTTTCCTCCTGGGGGTCATCACAGTGCTGCAAGGCTCCCTTCTCAGAGGGAGAATCACTTTTTCTGTGGAGAGCAGCTCTGGTGAAGATTTTATTTATGGGGTCACTTTGACGTAATTCTAAGAGGTGGCATTGTTAACTTCTGGCTGTTAAATGCTTCAGTCTATTCCATATAAAGCTTTGGAGCATGACTAATTATTATAATAATCACCTCTAGCAGAGAACACATTAACTGCCTGAACTCTCACAGAGTTGGAATATGCTGAGAAATTGAATTAGCAGATTCTCAGGACGGCAGCCAGTAAGGGACTTCACGCACTCACGTGTGCTGAGGGATGAGCTCCTTGCCGCTGTCTTCTCTGGGGTTACGCAATGTGGGTACTTCCCTGAGGACGAGAGGGAATGAGCTCAGGAGTGCCCTGGAGCCTTGTATTTATTCAAACTAATATTCTGTGAATCAAATGATCTAATTAACTAAACATGCATTTGACCACAGAAATGTTATTTTAAGCTAAAATTGCAAACCTACATCAGGGTCGCTGCTTTTTCTCACTGAAACTCTGCACCTATTACCTAGAAAGTTCCCATGTTTTTCTGGTTTACACCATCAGTAACCTGTGTGGCTGCTCTTGAATTTTGCTCCTCAGAACCTGTTAGGTCTCTTCATCCTTTTTAATGATGAGATAGACTTCTAACAGAAAGATGGATAGAAGGAATCACGCTCTTTGAAATAAGTTGTAACCAACAATATAGGTACGAGTAAAGTTTTCTTTCTGTTCTCAAGTAGGAAAAGAGAGGGCAATTACTATCAGTGTGATCCATAAAATTACACTCCAGTTTGGATTTTTATTGCAGATGCCCAGGCTTCAGGCTAAGTTCGAGATAATACTGAAATCACCAAAATGGAAATAAATAAAATAGTCTCAGATTCTGAGCTTCAGCCCCTC
The DNA here is from genome assembly GCF_000710305.1 of Buceros rhinoceros silvestris. NCBI lineage: Eukaryota > Metazoa > Chordata > Aves > Bucerotiformes > Bucerotidae > Buceros > Buceros rhinoceros. The sequence continues at coordinate 77,447 of NW_010401224.1, forward strand.
TGAAACTGAAGGAGGTATCGTAGAAATCAGCTTTCACATTCAGAGAGAGGAAGTCCCACTGGCCTTAATTATTTATCTGTTGCATGACTGTTACTATCTTTACTTGCAGACCTGGGGGCTGGGGGCTGCCTGAGGGGTCAGCAGCCACTAGTCTGAACTGTTCCTTTTATACTATAGCCACTAACAATATATCGCCAGTGCAACATCGCGGCACCGTTTTGGCCCATTCCCAGGTTCCAGAGGGATGACAGCAATCTGGAAGAAAAAAGGCGTGGCCAAAGGCTGCACAGATAGTTCTGTAGCAGCTGATAGGTAGCTGCAGATGTTGATGAGTATTTTGGAGGTGACTGACGGCAAGGGCAAAGAAGAATTACCGCCAGCATTTCAAGGGACTCTGTTAGGCCACAAAATAATCCTGATGAAAGAAATGCTTTAAAAAAAAAATTCAGCACTGATATTTCTTAAATGGGAATAATTTCCCCAAAAGAGAGTCTCTCTCTTTTTCTATCAAGCTGACATTTGACCATGAGTACCAGTCACGGATTACTGCAAAGTGAGAAGGGACTCACAGCAAAAGCTGTTTGACACAGCAAGTAGATCTTCAAGGTCCTTTAAGAAGAGCCTTAGACAACATGAGGCCAAATCCATCTGCTAGTGACTCTGTTCATAGCCAGGAGTGCTCCTGGGTCGAGGCCCAGCCAGTCGGACTGGGATTGCAAGACATAAGCGTGCCCAGCAGCTGAGCATGGTGCCCAAGGCACTGTGACTGCGCGGTAGAGGCTCAGGAACGTGCAGCTATCCGGGCTCCTCCAGGAAGTGTTACACAACCATGGTCTGCACCGGCAGATTGCCCCTCTTTGCTATGCCTCTGCCAGCTGTATGAGCATGTCCCTGTTCGACATTTCACTTAAGCACTCCGAGCTGCCTCTGATTTCTGGTGGTGAAGGTGCCTTCCCAGGAAAGCCAGACAGAAGATACTTTTATTTGGCTACAAGACTACCCTGTGCTGCAGTGTCTTTTTTTCCCCCGAGGTCTATCATGGGGCTGAAGGCAAATATTCTTACTGAACAGGCAATCGCCTGGAAAGTGGTATCAGCCCTAAGTAGAGATCTTTCACGCAGCAGGTTCTCCCTCTGGTCCCAGATATTTCCAGGCAGCTTTTTAACATTTTCTGTTGTTGGATTTGCTGAGTACCAAGATAACTCTCCTCTGAATGTGACAGGAACAGCTTCACTGACCTGGGAAACTATGACATGTTTCTTCTTTTCCAGTTGGAATATTAACCTTGAACTTCTGAAGCCTGCCACCAGCAGCTAAGTCTCACTGTTTGGCAAGTTGTGGTGGGTAGCATGAGTCATAGTGCTATGACCTGAGTGCTGAGCCTGCTTGGTACCTATGGCTGTATCAAAACTGCAGGTGTCCTTCACTCGCTCACTGAAGCACTCTCAGCCTGTCCTAGCCTCACACCTCTCCTCTGCAGTGAGCTTAATGTGTGTCTAGAAAACATATCAGTGTGGTTTCTGAGAGGATAAATCAGGCTGTTGCTACAGGATGACATTCAGAATCATGTTTTCTCCAAGCAACCTGAATGTATTATGTCAGTCTTTTCCATAGTGAGTTCCTCTCAGAACTTGGTGCTCCCTAGGCAAGAGGTCATATTAACATCATTAAGTCTCTTCCTGGAAGCTTCCTACAGAAATAGGGCTTAAAAATTGTGAGGAAAAAAGTAAGTTGGCCACCTTGCTCTTTAAAGACTAATGTTTAACCACTATATTTGTTGATTATTTCAAATAAAATCAGCTGAAAATATATTTGAGCACAAAAGCAAAATTCATTAAACTATATCTGTCAGGTGCCAAATGGTCTACGGGCTGTGCCTTACCAGAAGGACATGCTGAGGCAATGGGTTCTTCAAAGAGTGACATTCAGTTATTTCCCTTCTGTTATTTCCACTGATGACAGTGGGCCTCCTCTACAAGCCTCACTGCCCACCTCTTGCTTGCTCATAAGGTTTAAGCCAGAAAGAACCACTCTCTCATCTGGTCTAACTTCCTGACTAGAAGATTTCACCTTGCTCTTATGGACAGAACTTAATAATCTGTATATGGTTAAAGATTATATTTCAAAAAGAAACACTGTCCTGATTTATAAACATATGGAAAGAGACAAAAAAAAAATCAGTTCTATGCAGTGGAAAATTGTTTTTGTTATCATCGTTGGGAAACTCACATACCAGGACACCCTGTAAGGCGCTGGGTGTTACAGAGGTACAGCAGCTCCAAAATTATCACATCTTCCCAGCTGAAAATCAGGCAGCCACTTTCTTGTAATTTTTGCTCAGGGACACCAGGGAGAACTGTACTATATGGTACCAGAATATTTGTCAAATATTCTGCCAAAAATATCTGTCTCCCCACCCACTACTCCAGCCACATGGCCTTTTTCCCCTAACAGTCAGTTACTTCAGATGTAGTGGATATTCCTGGCACAGGAACTTACTCATCTCCTCAAAGCAAAGGCTTGTTATGAGGTTTCTGCATGTTTCTACAAGGGTCTACAGTATGTCATGTACTGTCAAGCGTCCCAGCGGTGACAAGTGCCACCTGTTAAACACTGCTAACACTGTTTATGGCAATTGCTTCATGGAAAATACTGCCTCTAGCCCATCTATCTAATGTGCTTGTAACCTTTAACATTACAAAATGTGCCTGTGCATTGTGGGCAGTGCCCGGCTAAGACGAGGCATTGTAATCTGAGATCAGCACAGTCTGCAAATTGATTCCTTTGGTAGCTGTTACAAGAAAAAATAGCTGAAGCGGGTATTCTACTTGTAATAGATAACTGAAATTTCCTCTCCTCCATTTGCTACTAAATAAACGAAGTGTAGAACCGATGAGGACTAAACCCTGCCTTTGCTGAACAGAATAGGAATAGGGTGGCACTCTGTCAATGCCTGTGGCACTAATGGTGCATGTAGATCTGGTGATGGCCATACTCAAAAACATTTCCCCCAATATATCTGAAGGGACCGTAAGTACAAAAAAATTCACAGAAAAACATTTGAGACTGACAGTTCCACAAGAAGAAACCCTAATGTTGTTGCTTTTTAAAAAATTAGGCAGCTCAAGTCGGCAAAATATTTACTTATTATATCCCTTAAAGCATTTTTTGTCAAATATTTTGCGAGGTACTACCTATAAACTTTAATCTGGAAGGTAAGTGCACTACCTCCCTTTCAAAAGAGGAGAGATTGAGGCATAGATCCTAAACTTGCCTACGTTCCTAGGAATGAGTTAGTAAGCAAGCCCAGAAATCACGGGTTGCCACACTAGTGTTGTTGCATAGAGACAATTTCAATTCTTCAGATTCTGATGAATTTAGGATTTAAGGTTACTCACGAATTCCACTTTCGAAGTTCTATGCACCTCAAAAACTCTAGTCTCTTAATTAGTTTAAATAGAGGACTTCAAAGACCAATTCAAGCACTTTCTGTTTCTAAGGTAAAGGAACACTATTTGGAAAATTAGCATATATGTGGAGACGTATAATAATAGATAGGGAATGTTAGTTTCATTTCAAGAAACAGCTCAGTAATTCTATACTTTCAAAATGTCCAGCCATGTGTTGTAGTTAAATGTTCCTTTACAGCACATAAGGAGCGGATAAAGCAAATCTGGAGGTAGCAGAATGCATGTGCTCCCCTCTCAGGGCGTTTTGTCTACTCTGCTCAGTCTCCTCGTTAATTCCTGTGCTGTTAGCTTTTTGGTTTTTCAGTGCTTCATGTAAAAACTTAACCTGCTCCTGGATTTATAGCTTCATTCTAATATCCCAGCATTTTATATGCTTTTTTAAAATCCTAGATGTGAATTTTGACGTTAAAGTCATCAGCTAGGAAATTAGAGGAAAAAAACAGTGTCATCTGTGAACAACAGTCCTGGGTAAAAGTAAAATTTCTGTGCATGGAGCAAATGAGAGAAGGTGAGGAAAAAAGAACAACGTGCATAAAGGCATGTAAGAACAAACACAAACGTGTATTAAAAACAACTTCTGTGGTGAAAATGAACTAAAATAAACCACTCATGTCTCGGTCACTCCAATATTTATAATTCCTCTTGTTGTCATTTAAAAGCAATCTTAAGATCTCTTACCTTGCTAATAATAGACATTTAATTCCTCCTTTTTTGCTAGAAGACTCTGGCACATTTTTGAGATCCAGAATATGATTTTACATGTCTTCCACCTTTTAAAGAGAAATGCAAAGATTTTTCTCAGATATTTTTGTAATTCTTTTTAAACAGGGCATTTATTTTTCACTGTTCCTCCTTTTTCTGTGTTTCTCTTTTCTGTAACCTGTACTTCCATGCAACTTTCTCTGATCGGGTAACAAAAAAAGTTGCTAGAAACATAATTTAATTTTGCTACAGTGCTTTACAATATTTTTTTGCTATTAATCTGCATAATGAACTGGGTTGGACTCCCACAGCAAAGTGTCAGCCATTTATTTTTACTTCTTTCCATGCACAAAGAAGAAAGTTTCTAAGAGAAATATCTAATTACCTCCAAGTTATTTATTTTTAGCATTTAATGTTTTGTCAGATAACTAGGCCCTGGAATAAGGGGAAAAGTCCTCCTTTCAGCACAGATGACAAATGTCACAAACATTGACAAACTGTGGCAGAGAACTACAGAATCATTGTGTGTGTGTGGGTGTGTGTGTGTGTGTGTGTGTGTGTGTGTGTTAAATTTGGGGAAATTTCATGTAAAAAAGCAGAATAAAATATTAGAAGCAATATTATAAATAGATAATTGAAAATTACTTGGTAGCTTTCACAGACCTGGAGTCATCATTCAAGACTAGAAGTCTAAGAGCTGCTCCTGAACTAGAAGTCAGAGTTGAAAAAACAATACCTGACAAAAGCAGCCCCCATTTCAAACTTGGTATATATCTTTGGAATCATTAAACTCTGGGTTCTCTTACACAGCCAGCAAGAAAATCAGAAAGAAAGAAAATGGAGTGCCTGCTGAAAATTTTAATGACCACTTTTAGAAATGCATTTTTCTCTAAACTACCCAGCTCTTAAAAAATTAAGTATAATCAGGAGTATTTTGACGGTGCTGCAGGTTTTTGGAGCATGACATTTTGACATTTCTCTGTTTCAAACCAACATTTCTAAAGAGACTTTGAAGATAGTCCCTAGACAAAACACAGTATTGTAAAACCTACTCTATTTCTTCTGAAATATAAATGGAAAGACTCCCATTGATAACAGTGGGGATGCACGATGACCTTTTGCTAATTTGAAAGTACAGAACTTCGAAAGGGAGGTATTTGAACCCAGAAATGAAGCTTACAGCCTGAACAATACCTACTGCACTTTTTCTTGGTTTTATTGCATTATGCCATAATTTATTTACTATGCTAATGGTGTATGTGTGGATTTTCTTTTAAGGGACTTGAAATCAGCGGCAAAAATGAACCATTTAGAACACCCTGTTCCTCACTAACAACAGAAGTAAAGTGTCTTCACATTGCATAATTCATTCGCTCATTTTTTCCTGTAATGAATAGACATTGTCTACAGGTAGAGAGCTGCAGGAATTTTATAATGGATGATCCTTGGACCAGACGATCCTTGAGGTCCGTTCCAGCCTGGTATTCTATTTTACGGTAACAGGAGCTTTTGTGCCTCCTCTGGATGAAAGTAAAGGCTTGGATTTTTCTAGAGATTTATAATATAAGAGTATTTCACAAATATTCAGTAATAGCATGACACCTACATCCCTCAAACCTGTTTCAAAGCCTGTAACAAAATAGGGAAGTGATTAATGAGACCATGTGGAGATGCACTATGCGAAACAGCTCTGTTCTATTGCTGAATTTCCAGGTCAACAAATACAACTGTTCCCTTTTGCACCCACTCCTGGCATTACACGAGGGCAGTACAAATCTTTGCCGAAGAACTAGATCTTGTTTCAGTCATAGCCACTTCCACAAGTAGCGAGGTTACGTAGAATCCAGCACTGCAACCTGGCATCACTCCAGAATGGTGCTAGAAAATACAATACACGCTCCTTAGCATTTCTGTGACGTTATTTAGGATGTTGTGGTGTTATTTAGTGTCAGTTCATGTAAGTATAATCATTACCGGTTTCACATTTGGATATGGACCCATGCATTCCTGTTTTCAAATCTGCATTTTAAGCCATGACATTTTTTTGGTTTATTTTCCAAAGGTGTTTGTGTATGATTCGCGGATGGTGTAGCAGTAAAGCTGCCATGACTTGGGGAGTTTTTAATGAATAATTGCTTAGGAATCATGAGGGGGTTTCTTCATTGGCTTTGAAGGACAATTTCCACAACAAATTTATATTATTTTAAGTAGCTTAATACTTCTCAGGATTAAAACTTCTATTAAGATCTTCCAATTTTCAATGGGGACATGTCCGGGGACATGTCCACAGACATGAGTATTTCAGGAAAGGGGGTAATTAATTTTTACAGGGAAAAATGTCTCTTCCTGAGAAGCTACGAGTATGTTACTTATTTCTAAAGGTTCACGCAGCCCCGGAAGGTCCGACCGCCCCTTCTTGACGGGCGCTG